>NC_064818.1:33993672-34293672 GCF_023721935.1 Panthera uncia | reverse complement strand
GACCCTTCCTCTTCTGTTCATTTCTGTCCCTCCTTCCCCACTGCTCTGGGGCAGACAGCAGGCCCCTCAGAGAGACTCCCACACACACTATAAGCCCCAAGGTTTGGCATCTCAGCCTTAGGGTCTGGTGCAGCTACTCCCCCCATGTAACCCCTCCTGTGGCTCCCCAATTCTCTCCTTTGTACTGAGTCTTTACAAATCTGCTCCCTACCCCTCCCCCAGCCCATTCCGCTGATAAGGAGATGAAAGCATCTCTGGCTATGTTGTTAGTCTGCCAAGGCCACTTTTCTGTGAAGGGCAACATCCAGGTGTCTCATCACCTGGAAGCGCCTAATCTGGGACAGTGAGGGGGCGGGGGGTGTACACACGCACACAGACAAACACACACACACACACACACACACACACACACACACGTGCGCGCACTCCCTTTTCCCCACCAGGCGTCAGATCTCCGGAGGAGGCTGAACAAAGGTTTGTCCAAGGTCACATCCTCCGCCTCTCCGATCCTGCCTCCACCCTCAGAGCAGCAACCAAGACCATCAGACCAGTGTGTGCAGGGCAGGAGTGCCCATTTGTTGAGTATCTGCTACAGTTCAGCCCTGCACCCTCTGTCCCTGCCAACCCCCTTACTAGTCTACTCAATCACAGGATGAAGAAGCCGAAGCTGGGTCTGTGCCTGAGCTGAGATTCATTGTCATGTTTGTCTGAATATTGTTCTCTAAAACTAGCTCCTTCACTTCTTGCTTCCTCCCACCCTCCTCCTCTTTACCTCTCCCTCTCTCTTCCTCTTCTTCCCTACCTCTGTCCATCTGTCTATCTGTCTCTAGGCTCCTTCTCTCTCTCCTTTGCTGTAATCCCCCACAAGGGTCTAGGGCTGTTTAGAAGCTAGAATTATCTCCAAGATGGATTTGACCTTCTATTCAGTCTTTTGTATCAGAATCTGGCCACACTTGTTAGGAAAACTGCAGGGAGGAATGAACAGTGGGTTATCTGCTGCCTCCTTCTCCCCACCCGCCAAGGGACCTTTCTCAGGTCTTTAAGCTGAGACCCAAGGTGGGTTGGGTGGGGGAAGGAACGACTAAAGACCAGAATGGTAAGGGAGATAGATCATTCCCAGTGGTCAGGCTACAGTAGGACACATACAGCCGAGGAGACAGGAATTAAGTGTTTATCAATAATCAAAGTCCCTCCCAACCTGAAAGCTCCAGCCCAAAAGAGTGCTACCACTTGAAACCTATGTGACCTCTGTTATGTCACTTAACCTCTCTGAGCTAATAGTAATCCCTAATTTAAAGGACTGTTATAACGATTTAGTGTTGATTTCTTTAGAATGCTTTGGGCTACAAATAACAGAAAAGTCAACCAAGACTTCCTTGAGTGGGGCGCCTGGGTGGCTCAGTCAGTTGAGCGTCTGACTTCGACTCAGGTCCTGATCTCATGGCTCATAAGTTCGAGCCCCTCGTTGGGCTCTGTGCTGACAGCTCAGAGCCTGGAGCCTGCTTCAGATTCTGTGTCTCCCTCTCTCTCTGCCCCTCCTCAACCCCCTCTCAAAAATAAATAAACATTAAACATTTTTCTAAAAAAAAAAGACTTCCTTGAGCAATAAAGATAGTTAATTCTCTCAAACACTGAGATCTGAGAGGTAGGTGTTTTCAGGTTTTGTGCAATGATTCAGAAATTCCATCAAAAACAAGTTTCTTTCTACATTTCTGTTCACTGTCCTTACCTTGTTGTTGGCATTTCATACTGCTCCTCATGGTTGAAAGTTAGCTGCTGCCACTCCAGACATCATGCACCACATTTAAAAAGTGGGGCGGGAGGGAGGATATTAATAATACAACACCCCTTCAGACAATGGATCCTAGTGCAGATGATCAAGGATCCCACCTTAAAAGATTCTGCCCTACAGCATGATCTCCCAATGAGAAACTCATTCTCAAGATACTTTTGCATCTTAAAGGTTCAGAGAAAAATGGTAACACCCCAATGGTAGGGCTCCACGCACATGTGAGGCTAGGTAGGGCAGGAGAAGGCTTCTTGGCGTCTCAGGTCATATCATAGACCTTCAGAGCTGGAAGGGACCAGAGATAGTCTCCCCCAACCCCAACCATACAAATGGGGAAACTGAGGCCCAGGGCAGAGAAGTGATTTCCTTATGGTCACACAGCAGAGCCAGGATCAGGAATAAGGATTCCTGGCTCTGATCCCCTCTTAGCATTCTGGGGCAAGTCCTCAGAAAGGAGGGCTTAGACCAGGAAACGCAGGTGTCTTAGGTGGGCTCCCCAGAAGCAGAGCCTGAATCGGGGATGCCTATTCAGATGGTTCACTGGGAGAGGCTCTGAGAAAGGGAGTGAGGGCGCGCATAACAGGGGAAGGTAAAAGCTAAGTCTAGCCGCAGCCTGTTCCCACTGAGGGTCCTGGAGCATGATCAGCATCACAGAGTTAGTCCTACCTTGAGGTCTGGGGGCGCCTGTTGTACCACCACATCTGCCAGCCACTGGCCGCAGCCCGCCCAGCTGGTGCGGCCTTCGGGGTGGGGCAGCTCTCCTCCCTCCGGTGAAGGGGCAGCTGTGAGCCACTAGCAGCAACTCTCCGGCAGCTGGGGGAATGCACACACCAGCAGGTTAGAAGCTAAACAAGCAAGTGTCCTCCCAGAGCCCTAAGCCATTCCTGGCAATCCCAGCCACAGAGCACGGTGTACCAGAGAACAGGCCTGTCCCCTCTGCAACGTCAGTTTCCCTGTTCATAAAATGGGCATGCAGGACCAAGGGGCTGCCAGACTCCTTTCCAGCTCTTCCTTCCCAGCTTCTTTGATTCTACTTCCTCCTCACCCCAAAGTTCCAACCGGGCAACCTCAGCTCCCAGACTGGCCACTTGCCCGGGCAGTGGAAGGATCAGTGAGAGCAAAGCAGGGTCTCCACTCAATCAGTCTTGAACCCCACGAGGCTGGCAGAGGCAACAGTTTCTTGGCATGTGTACGTCTCCAGCCTGCTGAGCAGGCCTGGGGAGTCAGTATTTCTTGAAATGTAAGTACCGAGACCACACTGGGTTGTCAGTAAATTCATTATCCCATTACGCAGACCTGAATTATTCAGCGCTCTTGAGGCCGCCTCAGGAACGTGCCCGAGCGCAGTCGATGCCGGCATTAGTGGGATGGATGGAGTCAGGCCCGGGGCATGGTTGGTGCCAGGATGACGGATCTGGGCCCAGAGAAGCTGCCGGCACAAGGGAGTGTCTGACTAGCAGGCCCTGGGCCCTGGGTGTTTCTGGGGCCTAGGAAGTGGATAATGCACACATCCACCACTCCCCTCATCCCCCAGGAAATTGGCAGAGTGTGTTTTTGGAGCCCCATCTGCTCCACAGGGCCCAGGGACAGAAGATCCAGACTTCACCTTTTCCTGGCTGTGTGACCTCCAGGAGGCTGTTTGCCTCTCTGAGTCTCAGTTTCTTTATCTGTAAAATGCAGCTAAATGTTCCCAGTATCCATTCTCCCACTTAAGTTTAACTATAGAACTGATTTTTCTCTGAGCATATAATGCTCTAGAATAAAGGCTATTTCTAGACTGAAGTGTGGCCATATGACTAAGTGCTGATCAAAGGAATGCAAGTAGAAGGATCCAGTGAAACTTTCAGGAGGTGTCCTCAAAGGAAAGGGGAGAGTCCTGTTTTGTCTCTTTCATTTTGCTGAAAACTAGGATGAAGGTGTGATGGCTGGAGCTCACGCAGCCATATTGCTCAGGGAGGAGAAGCCACATGATGAGGATGGCAGCACAGCATAGTACAAGCCTGAGTCCATGTTGGCCCTGGAGCCTCCTTATCACCTCAATCTCTATAAAATAGAGATCAAACTCTCTCTTGCTTAAGTTGCTATTCTTTTGGATTTTTCTGACACTCCCAGCCAAACCCAACCCTACCTTGTTGGGCAAGTCTGAGGGTGAAATGAGACGTTACAGGAAAAGCAGCCACCTCAGTAGGCATTTCCTCTAGGACACTTCAGTGATTAAGAACTGTAAGCCCTGAAACCTTAGGATCAAATCCCAACTCTATCGCTTATAAGCTGTGCAACTTTGGGCAAGTTGCTTAACCTCTCTGTGCTTCAGTTTTCTCATCTGTAAGACAGAGATAAAAATTACACCTTCCCCCTCACAGGGTTAATGTGGACTAAGTGAGTTAATATGAAGTTACAAAAAGTAGCTGACACACAGCAAGTGCTATATAAGAATCGGCAGTTAGTATCCCATTTTTACCTATATAGGGGGATTCCATACACAGCTCAGGGACCTACGTTCCCATAACATCTCCCAAAGCTTCATTTCAGTTTGGTTTTTCCCCTGAAGGTGATTGTGCTCTCAGGGCAACGATGCCAATGGCATTCTGAGTTTCAGCCATGACACGAATAGCTTTGCCTCGAGGGAGAGGACCCCGGTCTGAGCCAGTAGAAGTGGGTGGCAGAGACTGGGCTCCTGGTGTGGACCCCAAAAGAGGGTTTTCTCTCCAGGATGCCTATGAAGTACTTAGGAAGAGAGAAAGAGAAATAAAGACCCCTTACTGGCTATGTATCCTGCACAGATATCCCTTCCTTCTGGGCCTCCGGGGAGTGTATTAAATCAGAGGTCACAGCTCATGTGCCAGCAGGACAGAAGACCAATATGAAATATGAGTGAAATGTGTCAGGTCTGAGGCAGCAGGGAGCAGTGGAGACCAGGACAAGAGCACATGACCCAGGGGGGGCAGGCATCACACAGAGCCAGCTAACCTGCCAGGCTGCACAATGGGCCTGCTGCTGTCAAATCTTCCTTTCTTTTTTTTTTTTTTTAAGTTTATTTTGAGAGAGAGAGAGAGAAAGAGAGCAAGCAGGGGAGGGGCAGAGAGAGAGGGAGAGAGAGAATCCCAAGCAGGCTCTGCACCATCAGCACGGAGCCCAATGCAAGGCTCACTCGAACCCGTGAACTCTGAGATCATGACCTGAGCTGAAAGCAAGAGATGGACACTTAACTGATTGTGCCACCCAGACACCAAAATCTTCCTTTTCAAAAGGAATGGAAATCAAATCTGAATTCTTTGTGAAATTTTCTGATCCTCCATTCAAACAAACAAAACACTGATAAAGGCAAACAAAATATGTCCCCGGGCCAGCTTCAGGCCACCAGATGTAAAACAAATGCTGAGAGGTGTGCTATGTGACACAGTCTGAATTCTGGAGTCCCAGGATATATTTCACGGCGTATGTGAGGGATCAGCTTGTGCTGAGCCCGGGTGGGCAGCATGGAGGAAAGACAGATGCTGGGAGTTTTCCCTCCCAGGGAAGCAGGTGCCATGGGCTGGACCGGGGTTCAGGATGGCAGGGAGCGCGGGCAGAGGCTCACGCCTATACCTCAGGTAACACTCTGGCCCCCAGAGCTTCACGTCCTTCCTCTAAGAAACAGATTAGGGAGTCCAGTTTCGGCCCCTGGCACAACCCTGGCCCACCCGCCCTGCTGAGGCCCTGCCCAATCCACAGCCTCTGCACCCACAACTTTGGGGACCCCCTCGGGGCCTGTGTTAGATTGGACTGCTGATCCTGCCTCTTCAGTCTGCCATCCGTAATGGGGTTGCACGCCCACACCCTTCTCCACGTGACTTCTCCACTGAGGGGGTAGACTACGCATGCGCCTGTACTCAGCCTGGCCAAGTGACTTGCTGTGGACACTGCAACATCAGCAGCCCTGACTGAGGCAGAGGCTTTAGAACCACTTGTGTGCTTGGCCTCTTGCTCCTGTGCGCTGGTCTGAGAATGATCTGAACCCACCACCTGAATGAAGCACCCCAGCTGACCTGCCGACCCAGGAGAGAAAAGTGCATGGTTATTTTGGAAGCCAATGACACTTGGGACTGTTACACAGCACTTTTGCAGCAGAAGCCTGACTATTATGTTGGGAAGACAGGGGATTCCCCCACCCATACCCAGCTCACTGTACAAAATCTCTCGCCTGTCTGGTCATCATCACAGAAGTCCCTGTGCCCCTGCCTCCAAGGCAAATACAGAGAATCCCTCTGGAGGGGGGAGTCCCCCAAGCTGTGGGCTGTGAGACCTTGGATGAGATACTTCCCCTAAGAGTCACCTGTAGGGTGTGGGTGACATGCCTACCTCACCAGGGATTGGGAGGTGTCCATGGGATGCGTCAGGTCTGAGGGGCACAGGGGTGGGAGGAAGTACCCAGGGCTGCTATTTGGACTTGTCAGGAAGGGGGGGGGAACTTGGCCTGCCTCAAGTGATGGGGCGTCTGCTGTGAGAAAGCTCACCCCTGAGGTAAATGGGGCCTCACTTTTGCAGGGTGTGATTTTGAGTACAGTGGGGAATCTGACACTCTAGCCTGAAGAAAAAGCAAACAGGGTTATCTCAGGATCCACTCCAAACCACTCCTGTGGGAACAGGCCACATTGTTTGTATCAGGAATGCTTTCGAGCTTCCAGTAAAAGAAAATGCAACTAATCGTTGCTTTTTTTAAAATTTTTTTTTAACATTTATTTATTTTTGAGAGACAGAAACAGAGCATGAGTGGGGAAGGGGCAGAGAGAGAAGGAGACACAGAATCTGAAGCAGGCTCCAGGCTCTGAGCTGTCAGCACAGAGCCCGATGTGGGGCTCGAACTCACGAACTGCGAGATCATGACCTGAGCCGAAGTCGGACTCTCAACCGACTGAGCCACCCAGGCGCCCCCTAATCATTGCTTAAATACAAAGGGTTCCACTTTCTTATGTAACAAGGAGTCTAAAGGCAAACAGTTGCTGGTGTTGGTTCAATGGCTAGATAAGGTCTTCAAGGACCAACCATCATTCCTCTTGCCATCTTTACTGTTTGTTTGGGTTTTTTAATCCCGAACATTATTGCCTCACAACCACAAGAGGTCTGCTATGTTTCCAAGCATTTCATTTTTACACAACCCCATTCAAGGTAGGAAGAAGCTAAACAAAAAAAAAAAAAAAAAAGGAGGAAAAAGTCCTGAGAAGCACCCTTTTATCTCTGGCTGGAAAAGAGCTACAGGTGAGGATGAGACAGCAGGTATCTTCAAAAAAGGACTGGGATGGTCATGCCAGTCTGAGACCCATCACGGTTCATCCCCCAGAGTTGGGCATGTTGCCTGAACAACATGAGCTCCTGCAAGCAACAAAGAAAGAAGCAGACAGTAGACTAGGTTGACATTAACAGTGTCTGTTGGAGGTGGAAGAATCTTCCCCACAGAAGAGAGTGTACCAGGCAGGACTCTTAACTGCAAATCTCACAAGCTGCTCTGTGACAAACAGCAGATTTCACTTTGTTGCAAACAACAGAATCCACTTGGCTGCAGATAAACCCCATTGCGTTGCAAACAGCAAACTGGCGGGACCAGAGAACCGGGCTTGGGTGCTACACAGCCAGGAACTCCACCTCCGGAAGCTCCACCCACTCACTTCCTGGGACTCTTCTAGTTAGAACACAGCTCCCGCCACAGCCCACCTGTGGGAAGGGGCTCCGCCAAACCACCCAGCAGAGCGGGAACATCCACGTCTGCCACACTTGCTTGCCAGGGCATCAATCTCCACACAGCCAACGCACGGCGCCCACACTGGCATTCGGGACCCGTGCAGCACCTCTGATAGGTGGAAGCAAGGTCACATGCTTGCAACGGCATCTGAGAAGTCTGTATGCTTGTCTTCTTTTTGGGAAGGAAGGACCCACAACATAGGCCAGTGTCTCAACGTGGAGAGGTAACAGCTGCAAGGAGACGCTCTCCACCCGTTCTCGGAAGGGCCCCATGAAGTCTTGGCCATTTGAAGCCTCCTGAGGATCAGCCAAGATGCCCCACAGAAGCAGTGACGCCCAGGAGTCACCATGGCAGCCCTGGCCATCCCGTCAAAAAAGGAGGAAAGTGGGGCACCTGGGTGGCTCAGTCAGTTAAGCGTCTGAGTGTGGCTCAGGTCATGATCTCCCCGTTCCCGAGTTCGGGTCCCACATCAGCCTCTGTGCTGACAGCTTGGAGCCCGGAGCCTGTTTCAGATTCTCTCTGCCCCTCCCCCATTCGTGTCTGTCTCTCTCTCTCAAAAACAAACATTAAAAAAAAATTTTTTTTTAACATTTAAAAAAACAGGAGGAAAGAAACAGATGACATCATGAGACACACACCAAGGTCATCGGGGATTGTGGCAGACAGAATTTTGCCCCCATGATCTCTGTGACCTCCACCATCAGTGCGAATCCTGTGGTTCTTATCTTAAATGGCAAGGGGACTTTGCAGATGTAACTAAGGTTACTAACCAGGTCACGTTAAAATAAGGACATTACCTGAGATTATCTGGGTGGGCCCAACGTAAGCACAGGAGCACTTAAAGGCAGAAGAGAAAGGCAAAGTGATTTGAAGCACCAAAAAGATCCAAGATGTCTTTGCTGGCCTTGACATAGGAGCTTTATGAGAAGGAACTGAAGTCCACCAACAACCAGTGGGCTGAGAAAAGAGCCGGGGGGCCCGGCAGAACCCCAGCCCCAGCAACACTGTGACGTCAGCCTGGCGAGACCCCAAGCAGAGAATGCAGCCATACCTTGACAGCTTCTGCCCTACAGGGCTGTGAAATGATAAATGGGGGCTGTTTAAAGCCCGCACGTTTGTGGGTGGTCAGTACACAGCAAGAGAGGTAGAGAAGTATCACCCTCATTTTCTAGCTGAGAAACTCTGAACTCACAGCCACGGAGCTATGGGACCAATGACAGACCCCAAGTCCATCTGATTCTAGAGCCCGTGCTGTTGCTTTCCCACTGGGCCTGTCCAGATAAGGAAGCCAGGGCACGGGAGGCCGGGGCATTGCCAGGTCTGTAGCATCTCAGCACAGAGAAGGCAGGAGCAGGCAGTGGGGCTCCATCGTCCCCACCTCATCTGAGAAGCCCCAGAAGCCCCTAATTCATGGTCTCTCTGATTCCATCTGCTTGGCCTGAAACACCCCCAGAGCCTTGGAGTTAAGGCATTGCCCCCGCCCACACCCCCAAAGTCTTAGGTGAACAGGTGCCATCCTCCCTGGGGAGCTTGGCAAACCTCACCCAGATGCGGTCAGACTTCAGGCTGCAAATTTCTATATGGAGAGGCCTACAGAAGGCAAGACCTGGACAGAGGCTCCAAGGTGCCCCTGGCAGCCCACAGCTGCTGGGGAAGAGCCCACTGAGCGTGGGAAGGGGATGGAGAGCCCGAAGGTAGGAAAAGGATTCCTGAGGTGGGGGCAGGGCAGAGGCGTCAGCTGGCCCCACCAGACTCCACCTCCACGTCTCAGCTCCTCTGATACATGCTCCCAATCAGAGGAAACGGTGGTCCCAGGGGCCAGATCAAACCCAGACATCAAAGATGTATTCAGTTCGGCTGAAGCAATGCTTAAAAAAAAACAAAAGTCTAATCCAAATGCTTAAAATGGTGAGGTTTCACATTACAAGCCAGATTTCAACCCTTCCTGAGAACTCACAAGCTCTGGCCACACTGCATCCATCTTCCCACATGGCGGCATAGGCGGCCAAGTGGCTGCCAGGCCTTTGGACGGGACATGAGCTCTGCAGTGCCCCAGTCCGCACTGCCCCCTACTGCTTTCCCTCACCTACCTGTGCAGCCCCTGAACACTTCCATCTTCCAATTGCTTAGGCCTGACCTGACTCCACAACCCTACTTTTCTGCCCCTACCCTGCCCCGCACAGTCCTGGGGAGCCCCTGGGAGAGAGGATCCAACCCATGTGATGTCAGCAGTTCAGAAGTAGAAGCTGGGGGTGTCATGATAGAAATTCAGGGGCCTCTTCCAGACCCATTGTTGTGGAAAGCTGTTTCCAGGGCCCTGATTTGGCTAAGAATTTGTCAGGGGCCAATTCTCACTTCCTGGTATGGACCTAAAGGCATGAAGAGGCACCCACTTTCTCTGCCCTTACCAGCCTGAGAGTTCCTGGGTGCCTAGTGGGGCATTTGACCTGCATGGGACCAAAAGGGCAACCCAGAGAGGTAGAAATGGTGTTCCCCCTGCCCAGCCCCTCATGGCCCTGGGAGCAGCTGCCCACATCCAGATGGCCCTTTGGGGAGGCCCAGCTCCCTCCTCCCCACCGCAGGGGCACCTCTGAGGAAAAGAAGCAACACTGACTTTGTTTTCAGCCTCCTGGAAAAGGCTCTGTAGGATTCCAAGGCGACACTTTGCTCCCTTCATTGTGAGCTGAGATGCCCCGGTGCTGCAATGCAAGAGACAAGAAATGAGTAGCAAACGGGGGAGGGAGATGGAAAAATTAAATTTTGCGTGATCAGCAAGGTTTCAAACAATCGCTCGCCAACTGAAGTGGGTGCCACGTCTATAAGTCATTCTGTTTTATAGACCATTAGGATCTCCAGAGAGAGCCTGCATGGAGACCACTGCTTTTTGTTGAAATTAAAATGTCAGAGAAAAAGAAATAGAACAAAACAGGGAATCTGCAATTAATTACCAGGCCATAAAAATTCAATAATCAGGAGGCAGAGCGGCCGCGGGCCCAGAGGTATCAGAGCCAGCGTAACAAGAATGGAATACATTAATCTTTTCAAATTAGTTTTTTAATCTGACGGGGATATATGGTGACATGCCTCCCCTCCCTGCCGGCTCCCCGCCCCCCCCCACCCCCTCCGGGGCTCCCGCCGGAAGCCAGGCTTGGGGAGGGAGGCTCGGGTGTGAGCTGGGGGCCTGCCCAAATCCAGACTGCCAGACAAGGTAGAGCTGAGCCCAGGGCCCCCAGGCCGGTGGCCTGGTGGAGAGAGCCCAGCACGGCTGACAGGAAAGCACGTCTTGGGTGTCTGGATCTTGCTGGGTCTCAGCGCATGGAGTCAGTGAGGAGGGCACCTCTCTGAGCTTTGGTTTCCTCCTCGGGAAAATGGAAATAGTATGCCAGCCTCATAGGTAGCCTGCATTTAGAAGGCCTGGTACTCAGTGGAAGGCCCCTACGGTTACTGTGTTGACTGTCTAGACCCGCAGCTGCAGCAGCAAGGAGCGGGGTGCCGCTACAGCACACTGCTCAGGCCGCACTTATGTATCATTTGCTGTGTGCTCAGCCCTGGGGGAGGAGAGACCAGAAGCCCTTACCCTGGGGATGAGGCTCAGAGTCTGGTCAGAGAAACATTTACTGGGGGCCAACCAGGATGCAGAGGATTCGAAGGTAAGGGGGCAGGTGCTTCCCAGCCAGCCGCACCCCCCGCCCAGCCCAGGCACAGACAGCAGGCTCCACCCCGCGCCCGGGGTCAGTCCCGCCCTCTGCGTCTGACTGGAGGTCACGTCAGCGGCTCCTGGAGACTTTACCCGGAACTGAGCCCTCCTCCTGCACCGCCTCCCAGCTGGGGTCAGGGCTGTGCTCTAAGTCTCTCCAGCTCGCTCCGATCTTCCTCGGCTTAGCCGATCTCACGGACCACCCCCTAAACCTCAACAAACCTGCCTCCGGGCCTCGGGGTCCGGGGGCCTCGCACCCGCTAAGCCTCCTCTGGGAAGCCCCCCGGTGGAGTTCCTGACTGGCCAGAGTGGGTACTAAATGGGCTGTTGGAGCACCCAGCCCGGGGGGAGGTGACCTTGAGCGGCCGGATGACCCGCTGCCCTTTGGCCCTGGACTCCTTTTAAATATAAGTTACAGCCCACCAAGTGCCGGCCCTGTGTAAATCCTTCACGTGGATTTTCTCGTTTCATCCCCTGGGAGGTGGCGACTGTGAATAACCCCATTTTGCAGAAGAGGAAATTGTGAAAGCAGAGCTGCTCCCCATTCTAGTTTGTGCTGTGGTCTCTGAATGCAGCGTCACTAGGAATACAAGCCACTGGCTTCTTTCGCCTTCCCCACTTTGTGTTACAGTAAGTGTTCCATCAATGCTCACTGGAGAGTGACCCTGCAGAACAGCCCTGCAAGGGGACCTCACCTGCCCTCCAATCACTCCCCCTCCCCCAAATGTCTCCACTCCCAACAGCTGCCATTTACTGGACACCTACTGTGTGCCAGGTTGTGGGATCTGGTGCTATTTACGGTAAGACCGTGGTTCCTACTTCACACAAAATAAACAGGCTGAGAAAGAGGGACCCAAGAGCTCATACGTCTGTCTGGCACCCAACGGCGGCTTTCTAAGAACCGTCTCTCAGAGCCCCATCAACAAGACCTGCCTCTGGACTCTCAAGCCTCCCCTCCTGTGGTTTTTGTCCCCACACCGGGTCCTTCAACCGGATACCCTCACTCACCTCCCACAGGAAGCCTCCCCTAATTCTCTCAGTCCCTCTCGGAACTCCTGTAATTTCTATCACTTCGTGCAAATTACTATCCTGTTACGCCAGCGGCCCAGCCACCCACCCACATATGCCCCAGGGTCCCAGCAGAAGCAGCAGCGATAATAAGAAGCACCCAGGAGGGGCATCAAATTTCTACCTCCCTGACCCAGGACCGTAGACCTCGAGGACCCGCACCGAAAGCCCAGACCCCAGATGCAGGCTTGCTCCCCTTCCCGGGCGCAGTTCCAAGCGCAGCCACCAGGTGGCGCCCGGCTCGCGCTAGCGGGGCTTGCAGTAAAGCTGTGCGGCCGCCAGATGGCGTTCGAGACCGCAGTTCTGCGGGCAGTACCGGGACAAGGCGGAGACTAGAAGGCAGGCGGGTCCCAGTGCGGGCGCAGAAGCCCAAGCCAAGTGACCTGGACGTCGCTCCCTCCTGGCCGCACCATGATCCAGCCCGCACCCCGGCTCTCTGTGCCCGCCGCGTTGGCCCTGGGCTCGGCCGCGCTGGGCGCCGCCTTCGCCACCGGCCTCTTCCTGGGTGAGTAAGGCGGGGCCTGCGGCACCTCCCGCAGAGCCCCCGCAGGCGGGGCAGGTGCGGGAGCAGAGCCCGTGACTCCGCGAGGCTGGCTGAGGCTGAAGCTCAGCCCTGGCGCCCCGGAGTCCCAGACCCTGACCCAGGACCCCTCCCTGGCAGGGAGACGGTGCCATCCGGAGCGATCCCGGCGAGAGAAGCGCCTGCTGCCCCCTGAAGACAGCCCCCTCTGGCAGTATCTGCTGAGCCGCTCCATGCGGGAGCATCCGGTGCTGCGGAGCCTACGGCTGGTCAGCAGGGCCAGGGGCGGGAACAGGCGCCCACTTCGGACCCAGCGGGCCCCACGTGCTTGTGTGACCTTGGGCTGGGCCTTGGAGCTCCCCGGGCTTCCGGGACACCACAGGCGGGGCGCGGTGGGCGTTCCCTGAGGGCCAGTCCCCCTAGGCCACGCCCACAGCCGCGCACCTGGAGGGGGTGTGAACACGGGGCGGAGCTGGGTGACTGGCAGTGGTGGTGCGACCCTCTCCCCTCCACCACCGCGGCACAGCTGACCCTGGAGCAGCCGCAGGGAGATTCCATGATGACCTGTGAGCAGGCCCAGCTTCTGGCCAACCTGGCACGACTCATCAAGGCGAAGAAGGCGCTGGACCTGGGTAGGGCGCACGGCTGGGACCACTGGGAGCCTAAGTCACCAGGATGTCCCCCATTCTGGCCTGAGCCTGTCCATGTCCCTGCCCACAGGCACTTTCACAGGCTACTCAGCCCTAGCGTTGGCCTTGGCGCTGCCCCCGGCCGGGCGCGTAATAACCTGCGAGGTGAACCCAGAGCCTCCGGAGCTGGGGCGGCCCCTGTGGAGGCAGGTGAGTGTCCTGCACATTTGAGGCCCTCATCAGGCCCTTGGAGCCTGACCACTCCCAGCCCTAGGAGAAGGGACCTGCTGGCTGTGACCCCACTCCTTCCGCAGGCTGAGGAGGAACACAAGATCGACCTTCGGTTGAAGCCCGCCCTGGAGACCCTGGGTGAGCAACGGAGTAGAAGGGGCCTTGGCACCATTTTCTAAGTGAGACGACTGGGCGTGAGCTAGTGACCAGGTCTGCTGGGCGGGCTTGAGGCAGTGACAGTCCTCTGCTTCCTGGCCTCACCTATGCGGCCACATGCTGGGTGGCAGGGCGCCCCTCCAGACCAGAGTCCCTGAATGGTCACAGCACCTGGGCAGGCCTGGGCAGGGGCTTCTGACCACCTGGGCTGCGGACTCAAGACCTATTTTACCCCCCGCCCCCGCCCCCGCTCCCCCCTCAAGACGAGCTCCTGGCCGCGGGCGAAGCTGGCACCTTCGACGTGGCCGTGGTGGACGCGGACAAGGAGAACTGTGCCGCCTACTATGAGCGGTGCCTGCAGCTGCTGCGCCCTGGAGGAGTCCTCGCCGTCCTCAGTGTAAGGGATAGACTAGGGGGAGAGCCCTCCTGGGCTGGGTCTCCATCTTTTCCCTTGGCTCCTCCCTGTGCCCCGCCCCCATGCCACAAAGCCCCGCCCAGTGCTTTCTCCCCCTGGGGTCCTGTCTCCAGCTCTCACCCCGCCTCCTGCTTAGACACCTCCTCCTCGGCCCTGTTCCTCCATGATGCCCCGCCCCTCCGCAGGTCCTGTGGCGCGGAGAGGTGTTACAGCCTCAACCGCGGGACACCGAGGCCCAGTGCGTGCGGAACCTGAACGAGCGCATCCTGCGGGACGCCAGGGTCCACATCAGCCTTCTGCCTCTGGGCGACGGCCTCACCTTAGCCTTCAAGATCTAGGGCTGGCCCCCCGAGAGTGGCCTCAAGTGAGGGGACCTGGGAACCCCAGACATCAACCCTGAGTTCTAAATTCGACAATAAAGTGGGGCCTGGGACAAGATCTTCTCAGCCTCCGTACGTGGCTCTAAAGTGGGGTAGGGAGGGAGGGCCCAGCACTGGCAGGTTCTTCAGCAAAAGGGAGCCTTGAGGTCATAGGCGTCATCCCCTCCGTGGCATTGTCCTGAGGACCACGTGGGACCAGGGCTAAAGCCTGAGTAGGAGCCTCCAGCTGACAGGAGGCAAGATATAAAGTTTTGATTGACCTGGCCACATACAGTGGCTCAGAGATCCCAGCTCTTCGGATTTGCCTCCATTCCACAGGATGCTGGCTAGAGCCCCGCCTTGGTCTCCCTCCTACTTAGCTTCCTAGGAGGGTCAAGTGAATGACGCTCTTGTTTGGCACAGCTAGGACTGGTTGGGAGACCATATCTGGAGTCTGACAACAGGAAACAGACCCTACAGCTGACCAGGTTTGTGGCTGGGTACTTTCACAGGTTATGCTGGTTCTGCTATCTGCCCATGTTTTCACAGCACTGTCAGCTCGATCTCACCTCTACAGTGGAGGCTCTGGTCAGTGGACATCACTTCTGAAAACCAGGCCACTTGACTTAGACCTGAGGACCACAAGGTTGGAGTATATATCCTGTCCTCCCCCTGAAGTGCTGGAGAAAGGTGAGGGACTGAGTGGGATCACTGACCAGAAAGGTGTGAAGCAGACAGGCCAACAGGTAGGAGACCATCAGTACTGCGGTTTTAAGTAAGTTCCCCAGAGGAAGATGAAGATATGGTTAGGCTGTCCGGCACCAACAGGCACCAACATCTACGAGCTGAGGTGGAGGGAAGCCAGGTGCTTCACTTCTCTCATCTAAACCTCCCTAATCCTAATCCCCTAGGAAGATATCTCCAGGCCACAGATGAAGTATTCTTCCCACTAACACTGCCTCAGGCAGAAATGGCATCAGCCTAGAAGACAATCAGGTTTTGCCACCACTTGGTTAGGCCTGGGTGCTATGAGGCTGGAGGCTACTAGAAACAAGGCCACAGGAGACCGTAACAGGCAACTTTCATAATCCTAAACTTGGTACGTACCTTACATTTTAACCCACAGGGCTCTGGGTGTGAACCAACCCTTGTCTCTCCACACATTAAAGCCTATTAAGGTTGCACATGGGGAAGGGGCGCCTGGGTGGCTCAGTCGGTTAAGCGTCTGACTTCGGCCCAGGTCATGATCTCACGGTCCGTGGGTTCGAGCCCCGCGTCGGGCTCTGTGCTGACAGCTCAGAGTCTGGAGCCTGTTTCAGATTCTGTGTCTCCCTCTCTGCCCCTCCCCCGTTCATGCTTTGTCTCAAAAATAAATGTTTAAAAAAAAAGATGCACATGGGTAAACAGGCCCAATTTACTCTTAAATAGATCTTTGACAAACTGGTAGCTCACTTGTGCCACACCCAGTCCTGAGCACTGGACCAGGTAAACACAACATGAGGGAAGGCCACTGGTTAACTAAGGGGCAGCAGGAGGCTTCAGGGGTCGCCAGGCCTGTGACCAGTTCCTTCCCACCAAGCACTGCCAGCAGTTTCTCAGCGGTCTGCTGAGCTACTTCACACCTCTCCTGTGTATCCCAAAAGCATGAGGTGTTTTCACACCTAACTTACAGACATCTTTTCTGTTTTTTTTTAACCTAGCAACAGTGTCTCTCAAATGGCTCAAATTCCAACTTTCTGCCATTAAGTCCTGTCTTATTCATACAGGCCATTTCTGCCAGTCCCTCAAGACAAACACAGTAAGATCAGAAAGACCCCTTGTTTTTAGAGGAGAGCACAAATGGGGGGAAGGGGCAGAGATTGAGAATCCTAACCAGGCTCCACACTGAGCACAGAGCCCAAGGCAGGGCTCAATCTATAACCATGAGATCATGATCTGAGCTGAAATCGAGTCAGATGCCTGACTGAGCTACCCAGGCGCCCCAGAAGGAGCCTTTTTATCACCCCAGTGTGGAAAGTTTGCTTGGGTTTCTAATCTCTCATCAGATTCTTTCTGACCTAGAAATATTCAGCATGTATCATTTTTTGGGTAGTGAGTCTGAAAGTACTTACATTTCCTTATCTGTTCTCTCTCAGACTTCAAATGGTACACTGGGTCTAGTAGTTTCAATGTGAACAAATCTCTCCCTTCTCTTAAACTCTGATCACATTCTTCAAACTGTCTCCTCCCATCAAAACACTTGCTCTTTCCTACTATTCCAACCAGAATCACCTATTAATTTCTATCATTCAGTCCAAGTGCAGATTAAGGGCCAGTGGCCACAAAACCTGATGGCACGGCTTCTGGTCTCACACACTTAAGCCCGACCCTTTCAGTCAGTGTCTGCCTAGAATGAAATGACTGACATCTGACCGAGGCCCACATATTCTCTTCTCAGTTCCTCTGGTTACAGACACCCCACTCCACTTGCCTATACCTTGTCCCATCCCACCTATGGCCTAGCTCATTTTCCACAGCGATAGCTTGCAGGGGTGTGGTGTATGTGGCTAACCTTCAGCACCATCCCTTCTTCCTTTCTTCATCACTTACTCTCCACTCCCTTCTGGGGTCAACAGTGATCCAATGGAATTTTGGACAAACTTACAAACTGAAGATATAAAGGCATATATCCTCTTATTTTATTGTGTCCAAAAAGCTCATGGAGTTACTTTAGGGACAGAGGACTTAATGGCACAGATTTAGGTAAAAAGCAAAATGCTCACCAGAAAAATAAAGTACTAACTAGATACAAGGGAGATTTGACCCTAGCTGGCAAATGTTTAACTCTGCAAATACTTGGAGTCATTAGTTATGTATACTTGTTTTATTCATAATCTGTAATGTTTTGGGATACCAAAAGTAACTCTAATAGTTGAATTTAACAAAATTTTTTAACCTCATCTTAAAACTTCCACTGATCCATCTCATTCAATGGCAATTTTCAATGTTAATAAGAACATAAAAACAAACATGCACACAATTGCACAGTTTTCATAAAGGTCTATTTCATTATTGGTGGGTAGCGCATTTAACAGTTAAATACATTTAAATAATGTATAGGTGACTGCACGACTGCAGCATTGGTAACTAGATAGATAACCAATTCAACTAGAAACCAGCTAACAAGTAACTGTCTAAATATTTAAAATACAGCTCTTGTTTAGATCATCCTTTGTTTTGATCACCTTCTTGGGGGGAAAAAGCCTGCTGGTCGGTCACACTGGAAATATATTAAGGCCAAATCTTCTGATAATCCATTCCCAGAGGTTTCTTTCAGCTAGATTAAGCCTCCAACTCCAGGGCAAGCCCAAGTTTGTGGCCTCCAGCATTAATGCTCTTCCCATCTACCAGAGCAGACAGTGTAAGCTTGACACCTGTAAACAAAAGCAGGCAACTATGATTTGTCTGAACACCTCGAAAGTCTGCAATCTTTAATAGCCTGCCTGTCCCTCCTCAGCCTGTCAGATGACCTACTAGTGCCAGCCACCAGAGGGGCACTTAGGAGTATCAGAGATACAAGAGAATTCAGAAACTTAAGAGATAAAGTCACAGAGCGTAAAAATGTTAATAAAGTTCAAAGTGCTCTAGGAAATATAATAATATTCAATATGCTACAAAGGAAAATCATAATTGGACTCAGGAAAGGAAAACTACAATAGACAAGTGGGGGAAACAGAATATAGACTACATGTATAGACTATTATGTATTGCTAAATTAATGTTAATTTCCTTAGCTGTGACAGTGGTATTGTAGTTAGGAAGAAAAATGTCTTAATCTCAGGATATGCATGTTAGGGCTGGTGTATTCACATGTCTACAAAACAAATAATTCTTAAAGGCATATAGAGAAAAAAAGGATTATGTATGCAGACATGGACAGAGAAAACACATGTGGTAAATGTTAACTGGTGAATGCAGCTAAGGGCATATGGGTGTTCTTCATACCATTCTTTCCTTTAGGTTTCCAAAAGGCCAAAATAAAGTCTGGGGGAAAATCCCTATCTGAAAGGGGGGGGGGGGGGGGGAGCAGAGTTCCAAGTGCTTTAGAACCTGCTATTCAAATGTGGTCCAAGAACCAGTAACACTGGCATCACACAAGAGCTTGTTAGAAAGACAGAACCCTTCATCCAGATCTATGGGCTCAGAATCTGCATTTTGATGAGTCCCCGGGTGATTCACGCACACTAAAATTTGGTAAGTACTGCTCTAGAAAACATAGCAAGGCTCAAAATAGTACATAAAGTAAACGAGACTACAGAGACCAAACAATGAAAGCAATGAGTTATGTAGGAGAGCAGAACATTCCTGTTCTGAGTAGATGCATGCTGAAGCATTTACGGAAGTGTCAAGACAGCTCCAACTTCCAAACAGTCCAGCAAAAGAAAAAGAAAAAAAAAGGAATAAAAAAAATTGTGGCAAAAGATAAACATGTTCATTGTACTTTTTTTGAAAGGTTTACAAAGAAGCTGAGAAATAAAAAATAATTTTTGAAACACCATCAAAAAAATCCTACGTATCAAGAACACTTACCAGGCCTCAGAGTCTGAGTATAGCCCACTCCAATTAAACTAGAGTTGTTGACTTTTGCCTAAAATAAAATACAAAAACAGCTGTAAAGTTTTTGAATCTCCGGAGAGACAAAGGGCCTCCAGGTTTCCCTATCATGCAATTATGAAGTTTTCTGCTTTTTTATTCACATGTGAAATAAAATTCAATATTGTTATTAAGCCAAACAACAGCCTGGTGCCACTTAATTCTTATCCATTAAACTCAAAGTCAGATTATCAGTAGGACCCAATTTTCTTCGTTGTAAAAAGGTGACAAACAACCTCTAGGATCGAAACAGATTTGGAAATTATTTCATGTCTACACTCTTGTAATGTGTAACATCAAAACAGTCCAGTCCAGAGACAGAAACGAGGTACCTACAAGCAGAAGTCACATAAAAGGCACTTACATTCACTCGGCACACAGCCAAGTCTTCACTAGCCACCAATGGCCAAGTGAGCTATTGGTCTTAAGAAAGAAATGCCCCACTAGTGACCATCTTGTGCCCAACAAGCTAAGAGCCTCAGACAAAACTGGATACAAGTTTCTACTATTTCAGAATAGAAGTAAACCATCAAACTGTGATGGGCAATACTTCTTCAGGGTGATGCTTGATTGGGGGCACAGGGGCACTAGAAATGTTAGATGTATTTCCAAACTAATCCCCAGGAGTCACTCAATGGCACACAGGCCAAAACTGCCTTCCCATTTTAGACTATGAGAGAGCTACATCAGCTGGCATTAAATCTGTGATGGTGCCATGGACATACATTTGAAAAGAACAGCAATGTAGCTACCAGAGGATAGTGTTGTGTGAATCCTAAGGTTTTTACTGCTACAGTGTAAATGGAAACAGAAGGGAAAAATAAATGAATCAGCGCCTTGCCAATGGGAAAAGCATTCTGGGTGCTTCTCATTCTTTCTGCTTACAACTGCTATCATAAATTAAGAGTGAGACTAAAGCTTAACTGCCTAAATTATCAAAACATTGTTCTCAGGAATGAAGATCACTTTACGTAACAGAAATAACTCTCGAGGAAGGTTTAACTTCCTTTCATTCCCAGTACATACAGTATAGGCAATGCCTGACCTGTAAGCAACTGACACACAGGAACAGCTGCTAATGTGCCTCAAACTAGAGCCAGTGCCTTGCCTCTACACTCTCAGACACCACACGCCCTTCTACCCTAAACCCACTATGACTGAAAGATGAAATAGCAAAGAAGCAAAGCGACTGGGTAGCTCAGTCAGTTGAGTGTGCAACTTTGGCTCAGGTCATGATCTCATGGTTCATGGGTTCGAGCCCCCAGTCGGGCTCCGTGCGGACAGTGCAGAGCCTAGAGTCCGCTTTCGATTCTGTGTCTCCCTCTCTCTCTCTGCCCCTCCTCCTGCTCAAGCTGTCTGTCTCTCTCTCTCAAAAACAAACATTAAAAAAAAAAAAAAAAAGCCTAAGAAAAGGACTAGGATGGCTATCCACCCCAACTAACCAAGAACAGGTGGAAGGGAGTCCTTGGGATGCAAGACTTTTTTTTTTTTAATGTTTATTATTTTGAGAGAAAGATAGAGCGCTGGCGGGGAGAGGCAGAGAGAGAGGGAGACACAGAATCCGAAGCAGGCTCTAGGTTCTGAGTTGTCAGCACAGAGCCTGACACTTGGCTCAAACTCACAAACCGTGAAATTATTACCTGAGCCAAAGTGGAACACTTTGCCGACTGAGCCACCCATGTGCCCCTGGGATGCAGGACTCTTAATGCTAAAAGCTGGAATAGTCCCAGGCAAAGCAGGATGAGCTAGTGGTCACCCTGGCCAGGAGGGAAATCAAAAGATGTACAAGTCCAATCCTGGTTCTACCCCTTCTGCTCTGGGCCTAGCAGTAAGGAAAGTCCTTTCTCTCTCTAAGCTTTGGGATCTCCACCTGCAAAACAGCATTTGTACCACAGACCCTGAAGATCAAATCTAAAGATATTTTGTTAACCATAAAGACAGAGTCCAACTAACATAGTACTACTATTTCCTATAGAAAGACAAAGTAACAATTAAAATGCTATTACTCCTGGCCTGGGGCCAAAACACTGGCTTCCCTGAGCTTAGACAGGCTTGGAGCTCAGGGTTATTATCCACACTAACTGAGCAGCTTTTGAGGTTAAACAAACTATGACCTGGTAACAAACTTCTAACACTGTCTCCACAGAAAATGCAGCATTACAAATTCTAATTCCAATCTAGGAGTAAACTAGGGATCGTGTGAACCATGGTTCAAACTTTCAATACAATTCAATCTACCCAAAGATGAATTCCCACAAGCAAAGAGCCCACTCTAAGCCCACAGCAGTACTCACAGAAATGGAAGCAGTGGGGTCCAACTGATATTTGGCTGCAATGCCAAAGCGAGTGCAGTTGGTACCTGATGTCCAAGCAAGGTTTACTGAAGTGTCAAGATCTTCACATACTTTCTGATAAATTGATCCTCCAAATTCTGTCCCATCATTGCTGTAAGATACTTTAAATTAGTAAATCTAAAACAGACACTGTAATGTCTACAGCACTAAGCTGTTATTGTAGAATTATAGTTAAACAATGCTATAGTTATATTGCTCACATGGGTCTTTAGTATTCCACTGAAAACGTGTTTTAAAAGGTCTTTATTCCAATGTATGCCCCAAAGTAAGGTCATACAAATCATGATAAATCATTCAGTAGAATTAATTACCACCCAGCCACTAATAATCATGCTGTAGAATGCTACAATAAAATTATCAAAATGTATTGAGGTAGTACGGGAGGGATTATAAACCAGGCTTTGTAATACATATTTTCTATATTTACATATAAGAAAACTCCCAAACATTATCAGGTAACAAAGATTATACATCTAGATGGTAGGATTAGGATTATGAGAAATTTTGGTCTTCTTCTTTGTACTTCTGCTATTTAATAATCCGTTGTTTTTATAAGGGAGAAAAATTCTTAAATCCTTTCAACATACATACCTAATTTGGGTTAGGTAAAAACACCATTCATTTTAGGCAATCCTACCAACTCAGCACCTCAGATATCACAGACAAGTCAAACATACTGGTAATTTGGCAACATCTTAGCCTTTTCTAAAACTCCAGAGCACATCAAGCCTCATATAAATTAAACATTTACTCTCTCAGCACCAAAAGTCAGACTAACATTTTTTACTATACACTTCTAAGGGCACCCAGAAATGCCTAAGGATGATGATCTTTTTGTGTTAAGAGAGATCCTTTAGGGGTACTGGGTGGCTAAGGTGGTTAAGCATCCGACTCTTGATTTTAGCTCAGGTCATGATCTGACAGTTTGTGAGTTTGAGCCCCTAGTCGAGCTCTGCACTGACAGCGTGGAGCCTGCCTGGAATTCTCTCTCTCTCTGTGTCTCTCTGTCTCTCTGTCTCTCTGTCTCTCTCTCTCTCTCTGCCCCTCCCACACATGTGTGCACACACACTCTCAAAATAAATAAAGAAACTTTCTTTTAAAAAGGCAGAAATTCTTTTCTTTTTTTTAAGAGAAATCCTTTAGATTGTACCTGGGTTCATAAGAAATGACAGGTGACATCAATACCACTCCCAGGTCCTATGTCCCCATAACCCACAAAGGAAATACTCACACATTAGTGTGTAGCTGGAAGTCCCCAGTCCTGTAGCCCACTGCAAAGTTGTTTCTTGTCAGCTTTGATTTGGCACTGTCAAAGGTCATCTGGTACCCAGCAAGCCAGCCCTCATAACCAAAGACAGCTGAACCATGGATTGCAGGTCCAGCAAAATCAAAGTCAACATCACAACCGAGGTTTATACACTCCCTCTTGTAAGAAGACTTGATTTTACCACTTTTCTTTCTGGAAAAAGAACAAACTGACTTAAAACTGGTGCCAGTGGGAAAGCCTTACACACTCAACCTCTGCACAGAGAGCACAAGAGGGATTTATGAACTGCAGCATAAATGGGGAGTAAAAGCAGTAGCAGGATAACCCTAAGAGGTAAAGGAGATACAGCTCAGTGAGCTAAAAAACAAGGGAACATGGAGTTACTGGACTTCTACCACCATCAGAAGATTGCTTTTTGCACGACTGGCAATCAGTCACAAAAGCCTATTAGAAACATGTTAATTACCCAAGTTAGTGCCACAATGGGAAGAGGCATATATTTGAAGGGAAGCCAACAATAGCGACTGTAGTACTCATCATCTTCCAAAGGCAAAAACAGAAATTCACCACCACAAGGAAGTTAAGGAAGCTATCAAACAGTAAACGTGCACCTTTCCTAAATATACAGAAATGCTTTTAAATTTAAAGCAGATAAAGGGGTGCCTGGCTGGCTCAGTTGCTAGAGCATACGACTCTTGATCTCAGGGTTGAGCTAAAGCTCCACACTGGATATAGAGATTACTTAAAAATAAAAACGAAATTTAAAGCAGATAAAAATGTCTGTACATGCTTACCCCGTGTTTGGTGAAAAGGTAGTATCAAATGTCAGTTTCAAACCTTGACAAATCTATTTTGAGAGAAAAAGAATTTGTTTTCATCATTATTTCCTTTTTGAATTACAAAAATAAATTAATACTAAAACACATGTTCAAAATGTTACCTGGTCTTCAATTGCTATTTCTGTTCCCAGAGTGTTATCAGTGTTCCATTTTTCTGTGAAAGTCAGACCATACTCACACCATTTATATTTGGTCTCCAAGGTTCCAGTAACTTTACCAGTGTCTGTGTTAGATGAACCAGATGTTGAGAATTCCTAGTAAGACAATAAATGACTTCATGAACTTTCTTGTAAGCCTAGAAGAATCACTGCCTAACTTACATAAAACCCCACTAAAATACAGTAATTTCACTAATCCTTTTTTCTAGTTTTCCAAATATTCCTATCCTCTGCTACTGTGAGTACACACAAGAACAAATTAGCCTGTCAGTTACTAACTGCCACCTTACATACACTGGACATTTCCAACCAGTCAATCACAAGTTAACCTGTATCTAATTCTCAAATGAACAACAAACTGTAGACCTTTTAAGGAAACTTCCACTAAGGTAATTTTATTTGGAATTTAAAAATCAGGGAAGGTGGCGGGGAGGAATGAATGTTTTGGCACTGTTTCCTTTCTGCCTGATATTAAATAAAACACGAAGGTTAGTATGGTTAATCATAGATGCCCTCCCATCACTAAAATGAGCATTTATAATAACTGACACACTATTAGGAAATGTTTCCTGAAAATTCCTACAACAGAAAGCACTCCAGTGTAGGAAGAATTCATGCCATAAGAAAAAATTTAAAATCTTTGGTAACCCCAATATTCTATTTTTCTGAGATGAAGTTTTCCTAAGATTTCATACCTTCCCAAACATCTTTCACATTCTCATTAAAAACGAAACAAAGTAGGAAAAGATTTGCTCTACAACTGGTTTTATCATGCATGATGTAAACTATATTATGTATGATAGATAATATCAGTAGAGAAAACAATCTAATACAGGTATTAATTTGAAGTACACCACATAATCTTATGTTTGCAGCAAATATAAGTAACTTGCCAATCCCTAATTGCACACCAACTGGAAAGGAAGGCATAATATGGAGGCCTTACTGAAATTTACAATCTGCTATAGAAAATCCAAAAACCTAATAATCTTTCAAAGTTTATTATACAGACAGGCAAACTTCCAAGTTAAAATATTAAAATACCTACTGAGTGTTCTGATTCACAATTTGTCTGCTAATGATGGCTACACACTTTGGCCAATGGAAAGCCAAGTCTAAAGAAGACAGCTAATCTAACTCATAGAACTCAACCTGAAATTGTGATGCCTGCAAGAGTGAGGAAATATCAAAAATATATCAGTGGAAGAAAAGGCCAATCATCCCTCACTTAGAAAACAGAACATTTGTATAACTATTGCTCTGCAGTGAGATGGACTCAATCTCCTGATGTAAAATGCTTTAACAGGAATTTCAAGTCAAGGCTTGGCACTCAGTGCCCATACTAAAAAGCACTGGATTGTTAGGAAAAAACACTGGATGTAAAATTTAAGAGCCCTGGCATCCAGTTCTGGCTGTCATTTAGTAAATGAGTAACACTGAAGAAGACACTTTTCTGGGTCTCAATTTCCTGAATTGTATTAACAAGATCTACCTTTGGAGGATTAAATTGGACTGGCACTGTGAAAGCTCTGCACATCTTCCTGTGCTCTACACAAAAGGAAAGCATTACTAAAACAATACATATGGAGCATGTTCTTCTAGCAAATACTTGGAATGCTGAATATGTGGAAGTAGCTATTTTTAATCCTGAGTGACAAAGACCAATGACTCTTGAGGCTCCACCCACTGCCATCCATCAGCCTATAGGTTATGAGCCAGCCTATATATATATGTGTGTGTGTGTGTGTGTGTGTGTGTGTGTGTGTGTATATATCTATATCTCCAAGGAATCCTCAAGACACAAAATCAAGATCATCATGTGGGACCAGAATTGGACCAGATGACATCACTGGAACAGCTTACACCTTTCACTCCATCACCAAACACTTAAGGCTTCTACATTCTGGAGCAAACTGGACACCTCTGCAAGTTTAGGTGAGAAAACAGAACGAGCTGTTAAAGGGACTTATCTGGGGCCAGGTACATACTACAAGAGCAGTACCACACTGAGTTACACATTAAATGGAAACAAAACATACTGTATGGAGTCCAACCCATATACATCCTTCTTGATCTTAAACCTAATTCTGTAAAGCGTTCCTTAACCGCTGTCCACAAAAAGCCTTTTCTCTCCAACAAAGATTTTGATTAATCAATCTAGTACTAGATACACTTCTCTGATTGTTCTCCAGATTAAAGTTTATTTTGTCTCTCCAACCAGCAATAAACAAGCTCTTTAAACAAGGATTGAGTCTTCATTTTTCTCAGAAGGCTTTTGTGACGCCACAAGTGCACAGCAAGTGCTTATATAGGACTTCAAGAGGTTAAAGAGTGGGAACACAAAAACAAACACTAAGTCACTGCTCTGTACTATTACTCTGAGCAGGTAAGCTGCACAACCAGTGAACACTTGGGCTTCCTTACAGACCAAAGAAGCCAAATGACAGATGTGACCAATATAATACCCCTGAAATCCAAGTCCGTGCATTAAGAAACTACAATATGATAAATTTTAATAAATATCAGTTATATGCACTAAGGGAGCTAACAATTACAGCAAGGATTTATCAAAATAACCAGTTAATAGTCAGTATTCACACACATAACCATCCCCAAAGCAATCTCAAAACAGGGCAGCGCCTGGGTGGTTTAGTCAATTAAGCATCTGACTCTCGGTTTCAGTTCAGGTTAGGGTCTCACAGAGCTCAAGCCCTGCATCAGAGCAGTGTGGAACTTGCTTGGGATTCTCTCTCTGTACCCCTCCGTTGCTCATGCAACGGCGTGCGCATGCTCCCGCTCTCTCTTCTAACAAACAAATGAATGAACACTGAAAAACAAAAAAGGCAGGGGGCACCTGGGTGGCTCAGTGGGTTGGGTGGCCGACTTTGGCTCAGGTCATGATCCCAAAGTCATGATCTCGCAGTTTGTGTGTTGGAGCCCGGCGTAGGGCTGTGCTGACAGCTCAGAGCCTGGAGCCTGCTTCAGATTCTGTGTCTCCCTCTCTCTCTGACCCTCCCCCACTCATACGCACGCTCTTGCTCTCAAATGGATTAACATTAAAAATGTTTTTTAAAAAGAAAAAGGAAAATTATTTAACAGTTCATCAGGATTTATTAGATATCTAACACTCACCACACCACTGCATGACTTTGTTTTCACATCCAGTTTCACCAACCCAAAACCTTCAAGTAGAGAGTAAAAGATAACGAAATGATTATTCTGTATAAAAAATGCATACCAATAGCTGAAATCACATAAAAAACAGAAAAACTTCATATATTCAAAGGAGCATAAAAATGTGGGTTGATACAACATTTAAATGAAAAGATTTTTAATTACTCTATGTAAACTAACATGTACAGCATAGAACATCTCATGCAGCTTTGCCTAGTGTTCTGGTGTATATATGGCACAAAAAATGGTTTTCAAACCATTTTAAAACCTAAATATCAGATCAGAAAATTAACTTTAAGTCTTGGAATAACCAATAGTTTATTTAATACAGACATTTAGAACAATTATCCCAAAGAGATCTTCCTTTAGGATTAATCAACTAAGTAACTGGAAGAATAATCCAAAGTAGAGGGGGTGTATGTGGAACAAAATCTTCAAGAAGAAAACCCAAATTCATTTGAAAAAATCCATAAACCACTAGGAATAACCACTGCCAAAGCAAAAACACTTTAAACATCATAATTCTAGTCACTCAAGACCTAAGCTGTATCTGAAGGAAATGAAGAAAGCACAGCTGTTTTTTTCTTATAGATAAAATCCATGAACTACAGTTTGAAAAAAAAAAAATAGAGGAAACTGGGGTGGAGAAAGATGTGGATTGTTACTATTTTAACAGAAATTTTATCTAAAATGTATCTAGTAAACAAACCAACACAGCAAGATATTTACAATTTGAAAAAATTATTAACTTCCTCAAGCAATCCAAACACATTTTCACTTCTGATCGGGGACGGGTAAGGGAAAAAAAAAAAAAAAGGAAAGAAAAAAAGAATCTTACCAAATCCCTTGTTGAAAATATCTCTGGCAGCTTTGCCAAGGTCAGCATATGATGGAGGAATACACATTGCTGGTGGGAAGAAACATTCCAGGGTTAAGGTTCCTGTTCTCCCACTTTCTGTCCAGGAACTAGATTATCACCCACTGCTATCTTTAAATTGAAGCAGTCCAACTTGTTGAAGATGTTTTCTTTTGATACCACCAGGAGCTACACTAACTATATGTATTCTAATGATCCGTGAAAGAGATATCACCAATAAAGCTTTATTTCTAAAATGAATAACCACAGTAAGTGGCTATATAAACTTGGGCAATTCCTTCCAAAACAGAAAAAACAGACTTTCTATTCCTAAATTTACACAGTATCTACAGCCTCACCTCTTAGGACCCAACTAGTACAAAGAGCCAAACACATACACATAAACATATCTATACACACAGAAATCTCTGCCAAAATTCACTGGGATAGGCTGATTTAACCAAGTGATCTAAAACCAAAACCTGAAACAAGGCCCTGTCCCATAATAGACCTCTTAGTATCCTCCCTGAGTTCGAAACCAATATTCTGGAGTGGGAAGAGATAGGTAATTAACACGTTAATTTAAATACTAGAATTTAGACAAAAACACAATAATCTAGGATTCACTCAAGCATCTACATCAACTAACTATCAAAAAGCACTTTAGGCATATTAATATGGCACTCAAGTCCTTGGCCAATGCTATGCGGCTTAAGGACAAGCAATCTGTGATGGTTATACCAGCTCATTCATTCTACAGAGCACGTCCACGCCCTTAGGAGCACGTGTAATGACCTTGTGCTCTCACCAAGGGGGTTACTACTTCCTCTAAAAAAGTGACTGACCCAATCTTCCAAAGGCTGAATCCAACAGTTAGTAACTTTTTGCTTTCGAGTTCGTCAAAGGCACGTTCAAGGGGTGGAGGTGATGCGTCCACAGACCAACTCCCCTGACCTAGTCCCTCTATCTGAAATCCCACAGCCCAGCCCCTCCTCCGCAGAGCTGAGGCAGTCAGACGGTGGAACGGCTACCGAAAGGGGCGAGTTTCCAAGCCCCTGGAAAGATTAGGGGAAAGAAGATGCGGTTTTCCGGTGGACAGGCTTCGACTCCCAGCCAACCCCGCCCCATCCCGCAGACATCTCTGCTCTACTTACGCCGCGCGCAGCTCTGTCCATAGGTCGCCATGGCGAAGCCACAGAAAGAGGTGATCTGCTGGAGGGACAAGAGGTGCGGTCAGCGGGGGTTAGGGACAAGAGGCCAGAAGGGGGTCTCAGACAGGGAGGCGAAGAGCCGCGGGGCTGCGCGGCCATCTTAGGGAGCCAGGGCCGACCCCGAGTGTGGCTAAGGCGTCCTGCTTGGTCGTCGGGGCCTAGGCGGCCAAGTGACGCGACAGCGGCGTACCTGGTGGTCTCCTGGGAGGGGCTGCTGCCGCCGCTCTGCTCGCAGCTGAGGCCGCTCGGCTCGCTCAGGCTTGGGCTGCAGCTACCGCGGCTGGAGGGCGAAGTGAAGGAGACACCGTTCCGCCCGCCGCAACCCTGTCCTCCCCCCGCCAGGACCCCGCCGATGCCCCCGAGGCTGTCCGCCGCGCCGGCCCCCGCAACGCCGCCCGCTGTCCACTCCAACCTGCTTCAGAACAGCCACGAGGGCGGAAGACACACCCGGCCCCGGGGTGGGCTGCTTCTATCCGTCGGCGGGGGCCGGAAAGGCAGAGGCTGCTGGACCTCGGGTCAGGCAGCGACGAGGGCAACCCTAGAGGAGAGGGGGCGGGGAACGGCGGAGGCAGCGCTGTAGGGACTGCGCGTGCGGGGAATGGGGCCGAGGCCCCGCGCGCGCTCCTCATGGATGGGGTGGGGCGTCAGGCGCGCGCCCGCGCGGGACCCGGCGCCACTGGGCGCGGCTGCGCAGCACGGGGGTCACGTACGATTCTCCAACTTCCTTCCAGGGGTGTGTTTCCCATACCCTGCAGAGACCGTCTCCCATCGCAGAGGCCGCGGTGGGAGGACCAGCCCAGAACTAAGTGGAGCCGGCCTCAGGGTGCCCCGCCCCTTTTCCTCGCTTCTAGCCCTTAGGGTTCCTCTTTTGTCGCCGCCTCCTGGCTTAGGGATAGGGCTGCTTTGCACACGCACCGAACCGGAGCTGTCTTGATGAGTCAAGCCTGCTAGAAAATTTAGGAATCTTGCTGACGAGGCAGTAGAATGTTGCGCTCAAGTTCCTTGAGTGTGCTGGAAGAGTGAGGGAGCTAAAAGAACAAGAAAAAATGAGCCGTCTAATGAGATAGAAATAGGGTCAATTGAAGCCCCGGAATCCATCAGCAATCTCAGCATTTTATCCTTACTGTATCTGAGTTTCCTCATCACTAAAATGGCAAGTTTAAAGGAGACGAAGTGGTCTTTAGTAGCCATTCAGCCGCACACAATGAGGAAAGCCTCCCAACCCCCATCCCCTCTGGCTCTGAAAGCCACCTCTGCTTAACTCAAATGCTGCTGGAAGTTCCACCCTCCTCCTAAACCAGACGGTAACCAGAGAGATTTCCACAAGGCAAACCCAGATTGGAGGTGCATCCTGATGGACTCCCTCCCATGTGTAAGCTCAGCCATAAAACTTGCCTGGTTATGGTTGGAACTACTCCTGTAACAGGTTAGAAGAAAGGAAGAGTCTTTGCTCAGGCACCAGAAACACTAATTAATGCCTTCATTCAAGCTCAGACAGGTTGCGCTGAAATCAGCCTGGTTCTACTGGGAACTTGTTTGCTTTGGCTGTGCTTGATGCTTTGGTGAAACTAACAGCAAAGACTGATACCTCATCCCAAATGCAGCCTGACACACCGCCTTCCCTGAAAAACCTAGTCTGTGCCCAGCCACCTCCATTACCTGCAGTAGGGCTTATTCACAATGTGAACTATCTGTAGTATTTTTAACCCCCAGAGAATTTCACTGTGCCACAGAACCCAGACCTTAGGCTTTAGTTTAACCTCCAGGAACCCAAGGAATGTACAGAATACCTAATGACCAGGAGAAGAGTCATGGCAATTTATTTCAAAGTTGTAGTCAGTAAATATATTCCAGTGCTTTCATTCAAAGCCCTTTAGAAGCAGCAATAGTAGCAGCCACCACTATAAGCAACTACCTTGTGTCGCCACAGGGGAAGCAAAGCACACTCAGCTGCACTTCCTGCTCTCAGGGCACTTATGGTCAAGTGTGTGTAGAGGTATCCAGAACCGTGAAAAGTCCAAGATTTTACTCCACTTGCAAGCTAGCAAGTTAGTCTACCATAGTTTTATAGGTTCATAAATGCTGGCAGAAGACATGAGACTCAGAGACAAAAGACTTTATTACTTGTGGCATGGCAAGCAACATAGGTTCATGTTTGAATTAGTTCCCCTTGCCCTCTCTGTCCCCAGGGGTGATGCAGAACAGCCCATGTGGAAGCTGTGCACAGTAAGTGTTTGTGTCACAGCTGAGGACCTGAATTTAAGAAACCTATTTTACAAAAAAAGAAAAAGAAAGAAAGAGAGAAAAAACCTCCTGTTTCACAAGCCGCTGCTGTAAACCTGCCCAACCTCTTCACTCTGCCCCAGAAGGAGACACTATCTCTATCTTCCAAGGCTGTTCGCTATGCAGACATCCTTGAAAAGATAGTTTGGGATAAAAGAAGTCATAAGACCCGGAGAAACTCCATGGAGAACTGTCCCACAAAAAGGATAGGGAATTCAGGAATTGCAAGTACAGTGCTAAATGCAAGTACAGAGATTTGTGGGCATAGTCACACTGAAAAGACACTTGCCCTAAAGTCTGAAAGGAGAACTTATCAAAATTAAAAAGCCAATAGGTCAAGGGTGGAAAGCTAAATTCTAGAAAGAGACATGTGCAAAGCCATACGGGTACTTCAAGTGGCAAGAATCACTTGGAAACCACAAGTAATTAAGTAAACCTGGAAAAACCTACAGGAAAAGTTGAAGATGTTGGGTGGAGTCAAATGCTGAAGGTCCTGAAAGCAGCAAGTGAGGAGGAATCTAGGATGGCTGGGAGCAACATTTCTGACCTGAGCAACTGGGAGAACAAAGGTTCCACTCAGTGTTGTGAGGGCTACAGGAGGAGGGTCAGGTGTGAGGATGGAGGATGAGGAAGAGAGAGGAAAGATGATTCTGTTTCAGATAAGTATGAGGAACCAGGGGCCACATCTGAATAGAGTTATCCAATAGGCAATTAGGAAGCCTAGGAGAAAGGTATAGGTAGGAGATACTGGAATGAAAATTTTGGTTTTAATTAGGACTATCCTTGGGTGTGATTAAAGTCAGTAAGTGATGGGATAGCAATAAAGATAGTAGAAGCCTTAGCAGTATTGGTATTCCAGGGGTGAACAGACTGGCCAGGAGGCTAAAAGAAAACCTAGGAGGGAATACTTCCTGGAAGCCAAAGGGCAAGAGCAGTGACTGGACGGTGCTCTGCAAGAGCAGTGACTGACGGGGAGAGTGCTAGACAGTGTTACATCCTGAGGAGTGGTCAAGTGAGGCAAAGAGTATTAGCTTCTCTTAGCTACAAATTACCTCAAAACTTAATATTTTAAAACAACAAACATTTTATTACCTGAAAGTTTCTGTGGGTCAAAAATTGGCTTAGCCGGGTAGTTCTGGCCCAAGGCCTCCCACTGAGGCTGCAGTCAAGATACTTGCTAGGGCTACAGTCATCTGTAGGGTTGACTGCTATAGGATCTGCTTCCAAGATGGCTGCCTCATATGGCTCTTGGCAAGAGGCCTCAGTTCTTCACTATGTGCATCTCTCCATAGGGTTGCTTGAGTGTCCTCATGACATGGCAGCTGGCTTCTCCCAGAGCAGGTGATCTAAGAGAGAGAGGCCAAAGCCACAATGTCTTAGATGATCCAGCCTCAAAAATCACACTGTTGGGGCACCTGGCGGGCTCAGTAGATACAGCATGTGACTCTTGATCTCAGGGTTGTAAGTTCAAGCCCCACATTGGGCACAGAGCCTACTTAAAAAAAAAAAAATGGATTCCGAAATCACGCTGTCATTTCTGCCTTATTCTGTTTATTACAAGTGAGTTATTAAGACCAGTCCATGCTCAAGGGGAAAGAAATTAGATTCCATGTTTTGAAATGAGTGTCAAAGAATTTGTGGATATATTTTAAATTACTACAATCAATGCTCTTGTCACATTATTTACATTTCTCCTACATGGAAAATATATTAACTCCCTCTGAAGATCTCCCCCAAACCTCCAGCCTTTATAGCATTAGCAGAAATCTTCCGAAGTATATTTCCTTAAGTACAGCAACTCCAGTACAGCTCCTCTTGATCTGAAGACTTATGAACCAAAGAGACAAGCTGTCTACCCCCCAACACATACACACTTTCAGTACACATGGGGTAGGATAGGCACAGGAAATCTAACTGCTAAAGACACCCCTGGTCAAAAAGGGAGAAATAGGACATATACAGGAGTCCATAGCAGTTCTGAAATCCAGCCAGGCCAATTTTGACTGTTTCTCTATTAGGACTCAGTCCTATTGTTGCCTGTGCCAGATGAGGTCACATAGGGAGAGACAGCCCTAGATTCACATGTCTTCTTTTCCTGTCCCAAGCTCTGTCCCATTATGTGAAGGGTACACCCCAGCTCACACTTCTACTCCATCCCCCCTCACATACACACACTCCTTGACCACTTCTGTGGGCTCAGGGGTATGTCACTGGCAGTTCAATCCATGCTCAAGAGAAAGGACTCTGGGGAAGAAATCCTTACAGTCCCCAGAAGCAGGCTGAGAACTGTTTCAATGGGGAAGACAGATCTTCTGTATCCAGAGTTTGGTCCAGCTATGGAGAAGGCATGTTTCCTTGGCCCTGCAGACTCCTCACCCCATAGAAATAGGTACAATCTGAGGAGGGTTTGAGGGGGGCTTTCTAAAGTATGAGGCCCAGGGTGGGAGGGCCCTTTTGCCCAGGTCTAAGGACAGCACTGGGGCTAAGGACTGGGAATCTTCATATGACTGAAACAGACATTTATTGTGATGAGAGAGAAGGAAAGCCAGGATGGTAAGCTGTGGTTATGGTTAGAATGTGGGACGTTGAGATGTAAGGTTTAGCAGTGGAGCATTCTGGGTGGTGAGGAACCAGGGAAGAAGGTGGAGTGGAAGTGAAGTTCACTGGAGTTGAGGTCAAAGATGACAGGTGAGGCTAGGTTGTTGAAACTAACCACCCCACATACACTCAACATGCAATGGTGAGATAGGCACAGGTTGTGGCAGGGATACTGAAGCCACCAGGATGTTGCTAGGATAAAAGGTAGAGAGGAAAACTAGGGAATCAAGTGCCAAAGTCCTCAGGGAACACAGGGGAGTAGCCAGGAAGTTAGTCATAAAGGATAACGAGTAGAGGATGATAGAACTGATGGTAGAGGTGATTTTATAGGAGGGTGGAGGAGAAAAAAAAAAAAATGGCCACCCTTCCCATCCCCAGGTCCAGCCCTTGAGTGTGGAAGGGTGTGGGGGAATGATCAGGCTTCTTTCTGGGAAGAAGGAACATCTGTGGGAAAAGGTCCTTTTTTTGCCAAGGTGAGGAGAGTGAAAGAGCATTCACTGGTGCAACTGAAGACTTAGGGTAGTTTATTTATAATAGAACAAGGCTCTGGAGGGGATCAAGGGAGGGGGCAGCAGTAAGAGGACAAACCAGAAAGAAGGAAGCACAGACAGAACTGTGGTGCAAACTAAGGAGAGTGCAAGGAAATAGGGGGACTTAAAATATTTGGGGAAATTAGGACCCATGGCTTGAGGTGATGTCATTCCTAGGATTAACAGGGCTCAAAAGCCAAGCCAGTACCTATGAAAAATCCCTGAAATTGTGCATAAAGAACAGTATGCCTGGTTTTGTGCACATAACTTTGGGCTATCATTCTCAGATACTCAGATATCATTTTCATCACTGATCTAGATTGCCTGTCAAAGCCCAGCAGTGACCAGGGGAAAGGAGAAGCATTCTGCAGCTCTCCAGATCACAGGCAGGGGGGACTGTATTTCAATTTACTATTTAATATAAGATGTGATGATTAAAGAAGATAGTGGAGTTACAGCTTAATAGGTAGAACACAAAATAAGTGTAAGTTTCATGCAGTTCCTCCCCGTTGATATTCTGGTGGAATGATTCTGGGTTGATGCAGAGACTGATATAAAAGGACTTTGCTACTTATCATGCAGTCAGCAACCTGGGGTCTTGCTCAGAGTTCCAATTAGAACACTGGTGAAACATTGTTTTTTTCCTTGAAAAACTCACACCTTCCTTATGGGAAAGCTTAGCCCAAAGCAACAGGGAAAATGAAGAGAGGCTCCTGACCAAGAAACTTCAGTGGCTCCCGTTTGCCCAGAGCATAAGGTCCCTGGTATAAGGAAGATGGATCATGATTGCACTCTGCCTTCCTTCACAGACATGTTTCCTACCTACCACCTGTGCTAATTCAGGTCATGGACTATTCCCAGATCACGGTGTTTTCATTCAGTCTCACTGCCTTTGCTGTATGCTGGTTATCCCACCTGGAAGGCTTCCCCATCCCCACTGTTTTGAATTAAGAATCCTTCTATTTTCTTTTAAGTTTATTTATCTATCTTGAGAGAGAGAGAGAGAGAGTCACAAGCAGGGGAGGGGCAGAGAGAGAGAGAGAGGGAAAGAGAGAGAGAGAGAGAAAAAGAGAGAGACTTCACACCATCAGCATGGAGCTGGATGCAGGGCCGGATCTCACAAACCATGAGATCATGACCTGAGCCGAAATCAATATCAGACACTTAACCGACTGAGCCACCCAGTTGCCTCCTCTGAATCCTTTTACAGCCCGACTCCAATGTACTCCCACCACAGTGTTTGCTGACTTACCAACTATGCATTCATTTACTTTCTCTGAATTTCTAGGGCATTTATGACCTTATGGCATTTATTACATAGTTTCTAGTATTTTATTATGAAAATTTCCAAACATACAGAAAAGTTGAAAGAATTGGATAATGGATGCCATATGCTACTATCTAGATTCTACAATTGCCATTTTGTTACATTTATTTTTATCCCATATCTCTCCATCTATCCATTCATCAATCCATCTTACCTTTTTGATGCATTTCAGGGTTAGTTGCAGACATCAGTACACTTCACCTGTAAATACTTCAGCATGCATACCATTAACTAGAGTTCAATATTTATTTGTGCTTTTTAAAGTGAAATTTACTCACATATATCATGGAGTTTTTGTTTGTTTGTTTGTTTGTTTGCTTTGTTTGTTTGTTTTTAAATACTCTGGGGCATCTGGGTGGCTCACTCAGTTAAGCATCTGGCTTCGGCTCAGGTCATGATCTCATGGTTTGTGAGTTCAAGCCCTGCGTCAGGCTCTGTGCTGACAGCTCAGAGCCTGGAGCTTGCTTTGGATTATGTGTCTCCCTCTCTCTCTCTGCCCCTCCCCTGCTCTCTCTCTCTGTCTCTCTGTCTCTCTCTCAAAAATAAACAAACATTAAAAAAAATACTCTGCCTTCCCTATGACTCTTTTTTTAAAATTTTTCAATATTTATTTTTGAGAGAGAGAGAGAGAGAGAGTAGGAAGGGGCAGAGAGAGAGGGAGACAGAATCTGAAGCAGGCTCCAGACTCTGAGCTGTCAGCACAGAGCCTGATGTGGGGCTCAAACTCACGAACCATGAGATCATGGCCTAAGCCGAAGTCAGAAGCTTAACCTAATGAGCCACCCAGGCACCCCTACCTTCCTTATGAAACTTTTTAATGGTGAAAATCATTTATTACTCAATTCTATCCCCACACACCCAATATCTAATAATGATGACACTAGTAATGATAAACATAATCAAAATAATCATGGCTAACACATACTGAGCACTTTGTGCCAGGCGCTGTTCTAAACACTTCATATGTTTTTTTAAAATTCTTATAACAACCCCATGAAACAGGTAGTATAAAGATATCTGTTGTAGATAAAGAGAGGTTAGGTAACTGGCCCAGGTTGCATAGTTCTTCCAGTGGGTGGAGACAAAATTTAAACCCAGCTCTGAGTCCAGGGCATAGGTTCTTAACCACCATTCACATTGCTTCCCCATTGTCAAAGCCTTACCCATTGACGGAGAGTAATTTTATTTATGGAACATTCAAAGAGTCCACTGCTCTGGACCATCCTTGTCATGACACATTAACAGAGATAGTTGGCTTCAAAATTTCCCCCTGTTAAATTTGTAGTAGGGGCATGAATCCATAATCTAAGGGAGAGGAAAGCTGGCTTCTCCACAGACTTGTCACTGGGTCATTGCTGTGAGTCTCATGACTCACATCCCACGGCTGCCTGCATCCACTGTATGGCTGCCCTGTATTTCTGGGCCTAGTGTGGGAGGCAATGGAAGGAGGGTGAAGGAGAGTTCTGAGGCCTGGGAGAGTCACAAGGACAGCTTGGCTGGCAGCCGCCTGGACACTCAGTACAGAGGGAAGCTGATGAGGAAGCCAGAGGCACAATAGGCCATTATTTCTGGCTGCAGGAGTTTGGTCGGTTTGCTACTGGGTGACCCAACATCCCTCCTACCAGTTTGAGTTCCCTTAGACCTTTGGTTGGAAGTAAAGCAATTATATTTCAAGTGATTCACAGGCTATGTCTGGAGATTGGGGGAAATACCAAAGCTCATTATGGCTGTAAGTAATCAGGCATTCACTTTGAAGACCTCCCTCTTGCTACAATCCCCACTACACACCACCTCCAGGTAATACAACGGAGTGCATGACTCCCCTCTTCAGACCCCTCCATAAAGCCATGAATGCACCAGGTTAAACATAGGCTACAGCCCTCTGAAATATGGTCTAACCTAAGCTTCTAAGCAAGCATAGAGTTTTGTTAGCCACTATTTACACAGGGCATTAATAGAATTTATATATATAGAAAGAGCTCTGTGATCAAATAGATTCAGGAACTGTTGGATTAGTTAACCCATTCTTTAAGTGGAACTTCTGAGAGCCTTGAATTGATGTGCATGATGAGTCTCTGCAAGAAGAATGCAATATGTTCCCAGTTTTTTCAAGAAGGATCTCAAGAGACTAGTGTTCCATAGAAAGTGTGCTATCTCTGGGGTGCCTGGGTGGCTCAGGTGCTTAAGCATCTGACTTTGGCTCAAGTCATGATCTCATGCTTCATGAGTTCAAGCCCTGCATGGGGCTCTTTGCTGTCAGTGCAGGGCCTGCTTCATATTCTCTGTCCCCTTCTCTCCCTGCTCCTCCCCATTCATGCTTTCTCTCTCTCTCTCTTTCTCTTTCTCTGTCAAAAATAAACTTTGAAAAAAAAAAAGAAAGAAAATGTGTTATTTCAAATATCATTCTCAACATAGCTATCCCTGAAATGTAACCAGTTCTTCTAAGCCTATCATGGCAGCCATGAAAATGCACTGTTCAGATCTGCTGCTATGCAGAGCACAGCCGACTCACTGGTCCAGTTGCTACCCTTCTAGATCCAGTGAAGTCACACAAGGTATTTCTAGCCTGGAACCAAGAATAATGATGAACAGGGGTCCTCATGCAGGTCCATTGCCGCACAATGTGGGACTCCTCTCACAAATGGCTTTGGCTTAAGGATGTCCCTTTGGCCTGGCCAAAGCTTTCTTAGAACTGCATTGCCATCTGAAACTCTTCCTACTCAATCTTCCTTCCTGTGCTGAAATCTGAAGCTTCTCCTGCATTTTCTCCTTTGTCACAGGTATATCCCTCAGCAAATCTCTTGCACATTTTTTAAAAGTTTATTTATTTATTTTGAGAGCAAGAGCAAGCAGGGGAGGGGCAGAGAGAGAGGGAGAGAGAATCCCAAGCAGGCTCTGTGCCAACACAGAGCCTGACATGGGGTTGATCCCACCAACCATGAGATCATGACCTGAGCCAAAACCAAGAGTCAGACGCTCAACCAAATGAGCCACCCATGCACCCCTCTTGCATGTTTAATTCTACCTCAGCATCTCCTGCTCAGAAGATGTAAACTAGCACTCCTATCTCAAATGTTTTCTAAAGCCTTTCCAGATTTAGCTCCTCCTTGCAACTACACGTCACTTTTATGGCATTTGCCTTTGTGGTCTGCACTGAGAGGCCTCCTGATACAGTAGAGCAGCACATGGAAGACACTCTTGGAGACAGTGACCCAGGTCTGAATCCCAACTCTGCACTTACCAGCAGTAAAACCTTAAGGAAATTCCTCAGCAAGCAGTAAGTGGGGGTGACACCACTATTTTGCAAGGCTTCCAAGGATTAAGTGAAATGTTCTATTTAAAGCACCAAACATAGGGGCACCTGGGTGGCTCAGTTCGTTAAGCATCTGACTTCAGCTCAGGTTATGATCTTGTGGTTCACGATTTTGAACCCCACATCAGGCTCTGTGCTCACAGCTCGGAGCCTGGAGCCTGCTTCAGATTCTGTGTGTGTCTCTCTCTCTGCCCCTCCCCTGCTCCTTCTCTCTCTCTCTCTCTCTCTCTCTCTCTCTCCCTCTCTCTCTCTCAAAAATAAATAAATAAATAAATAGCCTTTATCTCTTCAAAAAAAAAAAAAAAAAAGCACCAGACATAAAGCAGGTACTCAAAAAATAGAATAATGGTCATTTATAGTCATTTGTATTTTTTCTCCTTTCCCCTATCAGATTATAAAGACTTGAGGGTGGATAGTTTGATTTTCATCTAACTCTCCTGAAGGGCCTGAGATACAGGTGTTATTCATAGTGGGTCAACAAATAGCTGTTAAATTAAGTGGGGGAAAAATGCAGAAGGAAAGGGGCATCTCAGAGAAGAGGGGCAGAAGAGCCAATCAGGAGTGTTAGCCAATGACATAAGAAATATAAATATTCAAAATATATAATACATGTATAAAATAGAAAATATTTATGTTATATATGTGCATACATATATACATGTTATATGTATATTTATACTTAAATATATAAAAGAACCATGGTTTCAGAAATAACTGCTGAGAAGAGGGCCAGGAGACCAAAGTTGTGCTCCCTGGTCCCTTTGCAGAGGTTTGTACTCTAAGCCCTGTAAGCACAACCTGGAAGGGCGATTTTACCAGTGAAATCCTTATTTCCTAAGCTCAATGCAACTAAGAAAAAAGTGGCAGGAAACCAAAGGAAGGAAATTGCAAAGATGGATGGGAAACAATGTGTCAATGAAGGGACACAATTAGAATATACAGAACCAGGAGTTTCCATCCAAGTTCAGAGTACTGCTTTTTTGTTCAGTTCAGGGTATCCGGTCACCATGATTTTAGCCTGGCTTGGAGGGGGAAACCACAGCAGTGGTGGCCCCCAGAATAACCTGCCCTGGGCCTTTGTAGGAGGAAGCTACTGGAATTTTGTAGGAGGAATCTTCTGCCTGTATGCCCAGCTGTGGCTCCACCTCTGGGGAAGCTCAGGAAAGGACATCGTCTGTTTTGGGAGCCATTGCTCTCTGATGGGAGGAAGGAACTCACACTCACCTCAGCTCTTCCCAAAGCCTCATTAATTCCTTGAAACCCCAGCTCCAGGACATTTTTAGTAGAGTACAAATATCATACTGGAAGAAATGCTTAAGGCCCTGTTTGTGGAGCACAGCCCAACATTAATGGCCTGTTTGCCCTCCCAATCAACAGGTGTTCATGTGTAGCAAGATTCCCTCCCCAGGTAACACCCTTCTCTTCTAACAGAATGACCTTCCATGATAGGCCTACGTCCTCTTCATTTAAATCCCTTATGCCACAGAAAAGCTCTATGGATACATGTATATATGTGTATACAAGAAGTGTTTGAAAGAGGAGGAGGGGAAAGTTGGGAGGGATTGCCTCTTAAGAGTCAAGGCTACTGCTACATCTCCCCTACAAGTAGAAAGCTACCAAGCTCATGAAGTTCAAATCTAGAAGTCAAAGTGTACCCGGGGCATCTCCTTCATCTCCTCCAAAACAGTATCAGTTTTCTCTGTGTTTCCAGCAGTTTTATGAGATGAGCTACAATGACACAACATTTGAATGAATCACTCTGCTCAGTCTTCAATGCCAAAACTACAAATATAGTTAATTCAGATGAACTAGGTCCCTCTGACAAGCGTTGGTTTGACTGAATCATAAAGCATATTAAAAGAAATTCAGTTTTATTGTCTTCAGGAATCTAGTGGAACTAGCTAATAAATTGCTCTTCAGTATAGATCTTAAGGGAAATTTGCGTTAATGAACAGATGAGAATATTTTCTAATTATGTCCATCAATTGTTTATATGGAAAGGGTTACCTGAAATGCTCGCTCTTGTTTATATCACAGTATTTTAGTTGAATAACCCCCTTGATAAATAGTATAAAATAAACCATCCAATTTTCTATTCCTTTGAAACAATTAATGCTGCAATGGCTCTATAAGCATGAAATCAAGCTACTGCATGTATCAGTCAGCTTTTATTCTTCCTGCCCTGGGGACACCCTAGTCTTTCAAATTTTGTGACACACATTCCTTCCTCTCACACTTCCTTCTATAAATGTTTGTTAAGCAACTAGTGTGTGTCAGATACTAATTAAAAATCAGCAATCTCATAGACTAGAAAGGGAGACAAACATGAACAAGTATTGTAAGGTGTTATAGCCGCAAGGATTGCTACATGAACAGAGGACCAGGGATTATGAAGTAGTCAGTTCACCTTGAGAGTATCAGGGAGGCCTTAGATTTAAATGGATTCTTGGAAATGGAGGACATGTTCATGTGACCAGCTAGGAGGGAAAGGGGAGCCCCAAAAGAAAGATGCCTAGGCATGATAGAGCATGGCATGTTTGACAAACTGTAAATAATATGGCAGGAAAGGGACAACAGATGGGATGTTAGCAGAGGAAACAGAAGAAAGAGGGGTTACTTAACAAGGGCAGGCTGGAGAGGTCACTGGGGGCCAGATCAAGGGGAGCATGCACTGGCTCTCCTCAGTACTGGGCCAACATCACATCTGGAGTATCTTATTTAGGACAATGGTGACACACTGGAGGGCAATAATGAAGTGAGAGGGTGAATCTGGTCTTTATACTCCATCTTGGCTACAGGCAAAAGTCTAAATTTGTGATTTCTTAACAGAAAAATTTTGTAAGTATATGTGTTTGCCCATTTAATTCGAGGCAAAGCCAAGTAAGAATGTGTCCTACAATGAGATTGCATTTAAGATATACAGCCTCAGAGCCAAGACCAGCCTTGTGAAAACAGACTTCAGGACAATATGGAACTGGATATTGGCCAAGAAGACTGGAAAAACACACTCTGACCTCTTAAAGAAAGCCAGGCCTTTCAAAATACAGAACAGTGGGAAGGGGGTTTAGAAATAAAATGTTAGAGGGGCGCCTGGGTGGCTCAGTTGGTTAAGCGACCGACTTCGGCTCAGGTCATGATATCGCAGTTTGTGAGTTTGAGCCCTGCGTCGGGCTCTGTGCTGACAGCTCAGAGCCTGGAGCCTACTTCAGATTCTGTGTCTCCCCCTCTCTCTACCCCTCCCCTTCTCACGCTCTGTGTCTCTCTGTCTCTCAATAATAAAGATTAAAAAAAATTTTTTTAAAGAAATGTTAGGTATATCAGTTATCTCTTGCAAACTAACAGATATACCAAAACTTCGTGGTTTAAAACAATTTATGTCTATGATTCTGCATATTGACTGGACAGTTCTTCTCTTGGTCTCTATTGGGCTTCCTCATGCAGCTGTCTCAGCTGGTGGGTCAACTAAAGGCTAGGCTCAGCTGGGATAGCTTGGTCAGCTGGGCCTCGCTCTCCTTACAAGATCTTTCATCCCAGGCTCCTTTATGGCATGGCTGTTTCAGGCCAGCGTCCCAAGAGGGTGAAAGTGGTAGCCTCATGAGTCATGTATCAGCACTTCCGTCACATTTTATTAGTCACAAAGACAGCTCCTGTAAGGGGTGGGAAAAAAGACTTTGTCTCTTGATTGAGGGAGTGGTAAAGTCATATTACGAAAGAGTATGAGTCTACCGCAGAGGATTTGATTCCTACTGCAGAAACACCTGTATGATGTGGGGAGTATAGAAGGGCTGAAAAGCAAAGAAATCCTTCCCCCAGTTCGTTGACCATGGCAGGGACAGAACGCTGGAAAAGCTGAGTGGCAGAGTAGCCAAACTTCAGCCAAAGTCTTCACTGAGTACAATTTCCAGAGCCACCCGGTAGCAAAGCCTAGTTAGGGCAAACATAAAAGTTAGCAAGAGAGCCCTGTATCCAAAGAAGGCATGCTGCTCTCCCTCACACTCGACTCTCAGATTTTAGGGAGGTTTGGTTCAAGTTTGGTAATTTGCCAAGTGATACTTTTACTCCAATAATACCTTTTGTTTTTATATCTGGGACTATTTCCTCCCTGTCTTCTTTCAAGCACCTTGTAAAGTGAGAACAGGACTTGTCTTCTTCTTCTAGAGATAAGGAAACTAGGACCAGGAGGGACCATCCTCCAGTCCCTCAGAAGGTTGACATGAGAGCCAGGCTTCTCAAAATCCCCTCTCAGGTCTCTGTCTTATGCCAGGGCATGGATTGTTCTTGTCCCTGATGCCTACCGAGGCGTCCCTCCTCAATTCCTTCCTGCAGGGGTAGCTAAGTCCTTCCCTGGTGGTGTAATATCTTCCGTTTTTAATTCACTAGCATCTAAGGCTCCATATAAATAATTAGGACCCAAGTCCTCCATTGCCAGTTTGTGGGCAGAAGAACTGCCCAGACAAGGGCAGCTTACTGGGGCTTTTGGAAAGTGATGTGCAAAACCAGCCCACATTTATGCAAAGAAAACAAAAAACTCTAATTCAAAACGATATAATGCACTTCTTTTTAAAAAATTAAAAAAAAACCATTTTATTTATTTTTGAGAGAGAGAGAATGTGAGCAGAGGAGGGGCAGAGAGAGAGGGAGACACAGAATCCAAAGCAGACTCCAGGCTCTGAGCTGTCAGCACAGAGCCCAACACAGGGCTCGAACCCATGAACTGTGAGATCATGACCTGAGCTGAAGTCGGACACTCAATTGACTGAGCCACCCAGGCACCCCAAGAAGTATGCACTTCTATGTTTATTGTAGCATTATTTACAATAGCCAAGATATGGAGGCAACTCAAGTGTCCATCGATAGGGGAATAAATAAACACACACACAACTGAATATCAATCGGCCATAAAAAAGGATGAGATCTTACCATTTGTGACAGCATGGTTGGTTCTAAAGGGTATTATGCTAAGTGAAATAAGATAGACAAAGACAGGCAAATACCATATGGCTTCACTTACACGTGAAATCTAAAAAACAAGACAAAGGAATAAACAAGAATCAGAAGCAGACCCATAAATACAGAAAACAAATTGATGGTGGCCAGAAGAGGGTGGGTGGGAGGATGGGAAAAATGGGTGAAGGGGAGTGGGAGGTACAGGCTTCCAGTTAGGAGATGAATGGTACAGAGATGAAAGGTACAGCATAGGGAATATAGCCAATGGTATTATAATAGCGATGTATGGTGACAGATGATAGCTACACTGGTGGGGAGTATAACATAACACATAGAGTTGTGGAATCACTATGTTGTACACCTGAAACGTATGAGTCATTATGTAACATTATGTGTCAACTATATTTCAATAAAACAAACAAAACAAATAACAGTCCTCCTCAGCCCGCAGGCTAAACACAACTAATTAAAGAGCTGCAGTGGGGCGCCTGGGTGGCTCAGTCGGTTAAGCGACCGACTTCGGCTCAGGTCACAATCTCGCAGTCCGTGAGTTCGAGCCCCGCATCGGGCTCTGTGCTGACAGCTTAGAGCCTGGAGCCTGTTTCGGATTCTGTGTCTCCCTCTCTCTCTGACCCTCCCCCGTTCATGCTCTGTCTCTCTCCATCTCAAAAATAAATAAACATTTTTAAAAAATGTTTTAAAGAGCTGCGGTAAGGTAATGATCAAAGGGTGGATATCACTTTTTAGTTTCAAAGTACTTTCACACTATGAACTCAGCAGATCCTTATAATGTGATGATGACGATGATGATGATGATGATGATGATGATGATGGTATCTTACACTTATGATGTTCCAGGTACTATTTTACATCCTTTGCATGTATTAATTCATTAACCTTCATAGTAACTCTATGAACTTAAGTACTATTAGCAACTCAAAACTGAGAGACAAAAAGTCTCCATAACTTTACAAAGTTACAGAGCTAGTATGTAAAGGAGCCAAGACTTAAGTCTAGGCACCTGGCTTCAGAGTTCATGCCCTTAAACTGCCATACTATACTGTCTTCCAAATACTATCATCCCATCATATCAAATAAGGAAACTGAGGCAGTGATTTGGTGACCTGACCAAACTTAGGCACAGTGCCATTACATCACATGTAGGACACAGAAGCCAGGCTTTCCCCCTGTAAGCCAACCCTCTTACAGGTAACAGTTGAGGTTATCAGCCATTTCTATTTCGAGTGGTTTTCCTAATAGGAAGGATTATAAGGGTTGGGAGGTGGAGTCCAGAGTGGGAGGCCAAATTTGAATACCACACCAATTTTGAATCTATTCCTAAACATGCTACCCAAGGCTAGGGAAATGAAAACATAATGCATTTTAGACATGCTATTTTCCTTGAGAAGACAATGGCTACCTTTAAGTTTAGAAGCAGAGGAAGGATGAAATTGTGAAAATGGGAGCTGCTCAGTGAACTGACCCTAGAAGCTAGTCCCTAGGAAAAGGAGCTTGACAAAGGGAAGGAGGATCAAGGAAGGTCATGCTCTCAGTGCCAATGTATGAAGGCACCAGGCAGTGTGCAGGGAGAGAGAATACAAAATTACATTGCTCTCAGATGATATTTATCCCCACTCAACTACTACCCAAGAAAGGACAAACTTCCTCTAGCCTGCTGCCTAGATTAGAAGCCCAATCTGTTGCTTTCCTTTTGGAGCCCTCCATGAGAATGCAGCTACCAATTCCCATGATGAATCAAATCGGAGAATATATTCCCTTCACCTCTGCCAAGCCCTGGTCCATCCCAAGGCTTAACCAAGAGTCCCCTTGTGTCCTACAACTCAGATACCTGACCTACTCAGGACTCCCAGCTCAGAGTGGCAGGATTGAAGGCCACTCTTTCCACTCCTGGCAGGAGCCTAACCTCTCCACTCTATACAGGTGGGGTTCTACTCTTTAGTTCTGGCCAATGAGAACTATTTCAAGGCTAGGTCTCTCTCATCTCAGGGCCAACACCATTATCGTTATTTCAAACATTCTTCCCCTAAGCGTCCTCAGTGGTTGCTTACAATTCAGAATGCTGTCAGTTGCTTTGTGAGTTGGTGTGTGTGTTATCTGCTACTGAATATCATGACAGAATGGGGTCAGCAGATTCTCTAGTTCTGGCCACCAGAGAAACAAGAATTTAAGCTGGAATGAGGGAAGGATAAAATGGTCCCTATTCACAGATGGACTACAACTATGTGCAAAATCCTAAGAAATCTAGAAAAGAACTTCTAGAATATAGTACATGAGTTTGGCAACATCACAGGGGAAAAGGTAAACATCCAAAAGTCAGCTGTATTTCTGTATACTAGTAATGTATAATTGGAAACCAAAATGAAAAGAGGGAATGAGTGGGGCACCTGGGTGGCTCAGTCAATTGAGTGTCTGACTTCGGCTCAGGTCATGATCTTCTGGTTCATGGGTTCAAACCCCTCGTCAGGCTCTGTAGCGGACAGCTCAGAGCCTGGAGCCTGCTTCAGATTGTGTTACCCTCTTTCTCTGTCCCTCCCCTGCTGGCACTCTGTCTCTCTCTCTCAAAAATAAACATTAAAAATTAAAAAAAAAAAAAAAAAGATGGAATGAGTGAATAAAAAAGCTAAGTGTAGCTTAGAGTAGCTATTTGTATAGAGCTTCAGTGGACAGAGTACTTTTTTTTAATTTTTTTTTTTAATGTTTATTTATTTTTGAGACAGAGAGAGACAGAGCATGAACGGGGGAGGGGCAGAGAGACAGAGTACTTTTACAACCACCAAAGAGGACGGAGGAGAGAACTAGGGAGCTTGGCAAACACCTGCATTCTCACTCCACCCCATTCTGAAATTCCCTTAGGGGAGGGCGCCTCAGACAGTTGGTTGAAAGGCTCTTCAAGGGATTCTTATCACCTCCAGAAAGAGAAACAGTCTGACCCGGAACATCAGCATTTAACACCGCCGGCACTTGCATCTAACCTAGGAACCTGTTAGAAATGGCCGTTGGGGGGAGGGAGAGGGAGGGGAGGAAGCCAGGTGATCTTGAGGCACATGCTTTGTTCCAAACAGCTACTTCCTACTTCATTCTGTGCCTAAGACCAAGGCATCCAGGTTGCTGGAGGTTTATAGCACCCTCTGCTGGTGACCACTTGCAAAGCCCGACCTCTGAACCAAAACAAAGCTCTCAAAATTAATTTGCTGGCCTGTGAATTTTTTACTCAACTGAAGGAATGTTAAGAAAAATCCTGTTTCCTATTACATACACTGATGCCTCCTCATTTTATCACAGAATTTCTGAGATCATGGCGTGTTCTCCTCTGGTTCTGCTGCCACTTTCATTTCCTTGTGCATCCTTCCTTTTTCTAGGCTCCTAATAAAGGACCCAGAAGCACTTGGTGAAATTTTCAGAGACAATGGTCTCTAAGGCCAGGCAAGGCCTGGAGGCCTCCAAGGCCACACAGGAGGTGGGTGGATGAGGCCTTCTCTGCCTTACCCTCAGGTCTGTGTCACTCTAGCTATAATGGAGCTGTGAGTCACTCCCCTACACAAACACAAAGTCTCTCAATGGCTTCCAGAAACTTGAAGCAAAATCTAGTCTTCACCAGGAACTCTGAGGCCTGCATCATTGGGAGGCTGGCTACTTTTTTATAAGTTCACTTCCAATCATTCTTTCCCTTGTTCACTTTTTAAAAGAAAAAAAAATTGTTTATTTTTGAGAGACACACACACACACACACACACACACACACACACACAGAGTGTGAGTGGGGGAGGGGCAGACAGAGAGGGAAAAAGAGAATCTGAAGCAGGTTCCAGGCTCTGAGCTGTCAGCACAGAGCCTGATTCAGGGCTTGAACTCACAAACCATGAGATCACAACCTGAGCTGAAGTTGGGCACTCAACCAACTGAGCCACCCAGGTACCCCTCTCTTGCTTACTCTTACGCTAATTTGGCCTCTTATTTGTACAACATGCCAAGCCTATTCTAGAGGTCAGTGTACTCACTATTCCCTCAACCTCTAGATATCCATGTGGTTCCTCCCTCATTTCATTCAGGCCTCTGCTCAAATGTCACCTCTGCAGAAGGCCTCTGCAGTCAGACAGAAAGTGCTCCCTAGCACTCACTATCCTTTTATCTGTTTTCTACTGTGTGTGTGTGTGTGTGTGTGTGTGGCCACTTTTGACTACCAAAAGGGTCGATTCCCACCAACCAAAGATCGCTGGGGCCATGCATGAGTCAAAGTTTTTAAAATTAAACTTCATGTAGCAAGAGAAACTAAACACCATTGAAAGGAATGGGCAAACTCAGTAAGAGGGTGTTAGGAGGGGCTTGTACAGGATTTGGGCTTGTGTTTGGTGATATTACAGAGGGTTCGTGAAAACAAGGAGGTGGGATGCTATTCTGGATTGAGTGTTTTCAGAAACCTGGGGCAATTCAGGATCTTAGTTGTACATATTAATCGGGAGAGGGGTGAATGGTTATTTTTATGTTGCATGGTGTCTGTCCTAGCCTGATTACAAGTGAAGATGGTCTATCAGTCATGCATGTTGATGTTGATATTCTATAACATTGTTCATGTTCAGTAAGGAAACACCACTGTCAGTTACTAGTTGACAACTGTTAGGGATGCCTTTTTCTTTCTCATATATTAGTTTATTGTCTATAAAGTAAGCTTCCTGAGGGCAAGGATGTTGTTTTATTTACCAGTGAAGCACCAGTGCTTAAATAGTAACTGGCATATAGTACGTGCTCAATAAATGCTTGATAAATATTCTTTCAAAATATCTTCGATTACTCAAGTCCTATACATCTACAATGGAGCCCTATATCTGGGACAGGGTAAATTCAGATCCTTAGAATGTCTCATAGGTAGAGGCAGAGCCAAGTAGTTGCTGCTGGGCAGACAGGTATTAATGTTTACCCTTTATTAATTTTTTTTAATTTTTAAATTTTTTTAAAGCTTATTTTGAGAGAGAGAGAGCACAAGCAGGGGAGCAGCAGAGACAAGGAGAGACAATCCCAAGCAGGCTCTGCACCATCAAGGCAGAACCCGATGCGGGGCTCAATCTTACTAACCACGAGATCATGACCTGAGCTGAGATCAAGAGTCAGATGCTCAACTATGTAACACAGGCACCCTGTTTACCCTTTATAGAACTTTAAAATGGAAAGCAACTGAGTCTTCCAGACTCTCCCTTAGACCAGGGAGCACTTAGCTTCCTTCAGGTGTTTAGGAAGACAATTATCCAAAACCTCCACTACTCTGCATTGGCAAGACATGGCCAAGTTGAAGACTATGCTATAAATAAAATGGGAGAAATACACCTCAATCTGTTAAATCATCTTCGTTTCCCTGTTTTATATATTTTAAATGGAGTGGAGTTGTTTTTTTTAAATGTCTATTTTGAGAGACAGAGTGGGAGAGAGAGAGAGAGAGAGGATCACAAGCAGGCTCTGCGCTGACAGCACAAGGCTCGATGCAGGGCTCCATCTCCTGACCCTGAGATCATGACCTGAGCCGAAATCAAGTCGGAAGCCTAACCAAGGGAGCCACCCAGGTGCCCCTCCCCATTCAATATTTTATAGTCATATGGATTTTTAACAAAGTATATGACATAGTCTGCAATGCAGTTAGTCCTCCATAAAGATTTATCTTCCAATAAAGCTGTCACCTTCCCTTACTATATTACTATTTAAAAATACTTCTGGGGTGCCTGGGTGGCTCAGTTGGTTAAGCATCCAACTTCGACTCAGTCATGATGTCATGGTTCATGAGTTTGAGCCCCACATTGGGCTCTGTGCTGATAGCACAGATTCTGTGTCTCCTTCTCTCTCTGCCCCTCCCCCGCTCACTCTGTCTCTTTCTCAAAAATAAACATTAAAAATTTTTATTTAAAAAAATAATTCTGCAGGGGCGCCTGGGTGGCTCAGTTGGTTGGGCGACTGACTTCGGCTTGGGTCATGATCTCGCGGTTTGTGAGTTCGAGCCCCGCATCGGGCTCTGTGCTGACAGCTCAGAGCCTGGATCCTACTTCGGATTCTGTGTCTACCCCTCCCCTGCTCACACTCTGTGTCTCTCTGTCTCTCAATAATAAATAAACGTTAAAAGAAATTTAAAAAATACTTCTGCAACTTATTTAAGTTGAAAGGGAATTAAGATATCATTTTTAAACCTATCAGATTGCCAAAAATGATAAAAGTTCAGTAATACATTATTTTGGCAATGGTATGGATTAACTGGCAAACTCATACACTGCTAGTGGAAGAAAAAACTGTACAACTTCTATTAAGGTCAATCATGTGACAATATCTAACAAAATTTAAAATGCACAAACCCTTTGACCCAATACCATCAGTTTTAGCAATTTATTCTACAGATGAACTTGCACACATGCAAAGTAATATATTATTTACTATAGCATTGTTTGAATAGTAAATAATCTAAATGTCCATCTTTCTGGGAATGAGTAATAAATGACATCTATACAATGGAGTATCATGTTGCCATTAACAAGAATGTAACAGGGCAGCCTGGGTGGCTCAGTTGGTTGAGCTCTGACTCTTGATTTCAGCTCAGGTCATGATCTCATGGTTGTGGAATTGAGCCCCACATTGGGCTCTGCGCTGACAGTGTGGAGCCTGTTTCAGATTATCTCTCTCCCTCTCTCTCTGCTCCTCCTCCCCTTACTCTTGTTCTTTCTCTCTCTCTCTCTCAAAATAAATAAGCATTAGAAAAAAAAAGAATGAAGCAAATTGCATTCTTTATGTACTTATATGGAAAGAACACCAATATATCATGTGGGAAAGAGAAAAGCAGCTCTTGACACTGGGGAGCTGGCCTGGTACCATCAGCTAGAACTTGGGTGTTGCCAGAAGCTGGCCCAGGACCCACAGCTAGGCCTTATTGTTTTCCTGTTGAACATAAAAAAAAATTTCACCAAACACCAATGTAGGACAAGGAGACCAGTGACCATGATAGATCAAGATAAAAACAGGGGCGCTTGGGTGGCTCAGTTGGTTAAGTGGCTGACTTCAGTTCAGGTCATGATCTCGTGGTTCACGAGTTCGAGCCCCACACTGGGCTCTGTGATGACAGTTAGAAGCCTGGAGCCTGCTTCAGATTCTCTATCTCCCTCTCTCTCTGCCCCCCCCCCCCCCCCTGCCCCTTTTTTTTTCTTCTTCCCCCCTCTCTCAAAAAAAAAAAAAAAGGATAAAAACAAGACTAGTCAATAATTATGTCTGAACACAGATAAAAACATAAACATTACTGAAACGACAAAAATGACCAAGTATCCCTCTATCCTAATATGTGACTGTTGTTTCCTTACCAATTGTAACATTAGCTTCGATCCATTCTTCCTGTCTTCAGATTTATTAAGATACTCAATCATTGGATTGCCCCAACATCCCGAAAGCATCCAATCCAGAGCAAATCCATGCTTCCTTAAAACTTTCCCCCTAAACGACCTAAATAACTACCCAAATCCTAAAATAAGTCCTTTCCAACACCCTCCGGCTGAGATGCCCTATAATTTCCCATGTTATATGTTCTCCCTCATTGTAATGAGCAATAAACCTTATTCAACTAAGGTGTGTCCTTGGAGGGGAAGGCATTGGCATATGTTAAGTGAAATAAATAAGGTATGAAACCATGTATGCATGTGCATATACATGTATATGCTACAGTTTGTTTAAAATAATATAAAAATAAATGAAAAAATATGTATTTGTTTGAATATGCATGGAATGCCTCTGGGAAAACATACTAGTTAAAAATGGTTGTCCTGACGGACTTCAAGCTGTATTACAAAGCTGTAATCACCAAGACAGTATGGTACCGGCACAAGAACAGACACTCAGATCGATGGAACAGAATAGAGAACTCAGAAATGGACCCCAAAACATGGCCAACTAATCTTTGACAAAGCAGGAAAGAATACCCAATGGAATAAAGACAGTGTCTTCAGCAAGGGTGCTGGGAAAACTGGACAGCGACATGCAGAAGAATGAACCTGGACCACTTTCTTACACCATACACAAAAATAAACTCAAAATGGATGAAAGACCTAAACGTAAGGCAGGAAGCCATCAAAATCCCCGAGGAGAAAGCAAGCAAAAACCTCTTTGATCTTGGCCGCAGCAACTTCTTACTCAACACATCTCTGGAGGCAAGAGAAACAAAAGCAAAAATGAACGACTGGGACCTCATCAACATAAAAAGCTTCTGCATAGCGAAGGAAACAATCAGCAAAACTAAAAGGCAACCGACATAATGGGAGAAGATATTTGCAAACAACATATCAGATAAAGGGTTAGTATCCAAAATCTATACGGAACTTATCAAACTCAACACCCAAAACCACATATGAATACATATGTTCAAAGAACACCCAAAAACACATATGAACACATATGTTCAAAAAACAAATAATCCAGTGAAGAAATGGACGGAAGACATGAATAGACACTTCTCCAAAGAAGACATCCAGATGGCCAACCAACACATGAAAAGATGCTCAACATCACTCATCATCAGGGAAATACAAATCAAAACCACGAGATACCACCTCACATGTCAGAATGGCTAACATTAACAACTCATGTTGGCAACAACAGATGTTGGTGAGGATGTGGAGAAAAAGGATCTCTTTTGCACTGCTGGTAGGAATACAAACTGGTGCAGCCACTCTGGAAAACAGTATGGAGGTTCCTCAAAAAATTAAAAATAGAACTACCCTACAACGCAGCGATTGCACTACTAGGTATTTATCCAAGGGATACAGGTATGCTGTTTCAAAGGGGCACATGCACCCCAACGTTTATAGCAGCGCTATCAACAATAGCCAAAGTATGGAAAGAACCCAAATGTCCATCAATGGATGAATGGATAAAGAAGATGTGGTATATATATACAATGGAGTATTACTCGGCAATCAAAAAGAATGAAATCTTGCCATTCGCAACTACGTGGATAGAACTAGAGGGTATTATGCTAAGTGAAATTAGAGAAAGACAAACATCACATGACTTCACTCACATGAGGACTTTAAGACACACAACAGATGAACACAAGGGAAGGGAAGCAAAAATAATATAAAAACAGGGAGGGGGACAAAATGTAAGAGACTTTTAAATATGGAGAACAAACACAGGGTTACTGGAGGGGTTGTGGGCTACATGGATTAGGGGGCATTAAGGAATCTACTCCTGAAATCATTGTTGCACTATATGCTAACTAACTGGGATGTAAATTAAAAAAAATAAATTAAATTTAAAAAAATGGTTGCCTCGAGATGCCTAGGTGGCTTGGTCAGTTGAGCATTCCACTTTGGCTCAGATTGTGATCTCTCAGTTTGTGAGTTCGAGCCCCACACTGGGCTGTCTGCTGTCAGCATGGAGCCCGCTTCGGATTCTCTGTTGCCCTCTCTCTCTGCACCTCCCTGCTCATGCTCTCGTCCTTAAAAATAAATAAACATTAAAAAAATGGTTGCCTCTTGGAAAGGGAACTATATGCTGGGGCACAGGAGTGGGGGGAAAAGTTTTCAGTATATATAGTTTGTTACCAAGTTCATTACTTACTCACAATAACTTTTTAAAAAGATAGCAAAATCACAGGTACCACTGTGGAATGCAATAGTGAAGAAAATTCAGAATCTTGCCTGGACAGTTAGGATTATCAAATTTCTGTAGGTATGATTTCCACCATGTTGCAGTCCTTCAAAAATCACATCACCACTGCCAACTACTCCAAAATGAGCTTTGGGGAAAAACAGGATCAAATTTCATGTACTTGGACATCGTATTGACGAAGGCTGCTGATCGATGATCTCTAATGAAAAACCATCAGGTATAGGTGTTTAGAGTGGGATCCAAGACTCTTAAGGCTGGGATATGAACAGGTCGTGGTGGTTTTATACTTCCAGTTCTCATAGGGGGGCCCTGTGAGCTGAGAACATACAGCATTTAAATATTATGCTCCTCTAGCAGATGCCTTACAGCCATCAAGTAGTCTTCTTCACAGTTACAGCTGACGGTGGTAACCGAGCGTCTCTGAGGCATTCTCTTGACCCGGCACTTTTCTCAAGTCTCTGCTAGAGCCGGCTCCCACTCCACGTGGTAGCCGGCGGTCTAGCACTCCAATGGGTGGATGAGCTGTTGACCATAAAACAGACAATTTTGGATACAGGGTATATTATATTCTACAGTCATATTTCACAAGCCAGTAGCAGTTGACAGCTCATTTTTGGGGTGTCTTGATCTTCCTTGGCTGGGGGCAAAACCTTCCTATAGCTGTGCCCAGGCCTGGTTCCTTGACCTACTATCTTGGGGTCTGTAGCATTTCCTTCATCTCTAGTTTGACCTGTTGTGTACTTTCCACCATCCTACCCTCTCTCTCTTTGCCCTCGATTAACTCCTGTTTTATAAAGCTACTTATATCTGTCCCAACAATATAGACCCTGGCAATAGGCATCCCAGTGCTTCCATTAAAAACACATACTCTGTCAACAGCTCTCTCATACACAAATAAATCCATTTTTTTTTTTGCATGAGAATTAGAGTCCTGTAAACCTTTCATCATATCTTTATGAATTTTTCCTTCAGGGAGGGGTCAGTTCAAGTTTCACATGCTTAGTAAATTCTGCTTGGACCCTCAGACCCCAGTGAGCCCTTCCTCTCTCAAGTTACCAAATGAAGACAGTAAATTTGTCTGTTGACTCAGGGGTTTCTAAACATTTCCTTCCCCTATCCTCAACTCTTTTTTCAAAGGGAAAGCCAAATCTGTGAAATACCAGCTCTGGATGACAACAGCACAAACTCAGGGTGCCTGGGCGGCTCAGTCAGTTAAGTGACTGACTGATGATTTCGGCTCAGGTCATGAGCTCATGGTCATAGGATGCATCCTCACGTTAGGCTCCACAATGAGGTGAGCATGGAGCCTGCTTGGGATTCTCTCTCCCTCTGTCCCCCACTCTCTGTCTCTCAAAATAAATAAATAAACTTAAAAATAACTGGGGCGCCTGGGTGGCTCAGTTGGTTGAGCACCCGAGTCTTGATTTCAGCTCAGGTCATGATCCCAGGGTCATGGGATTGAGCGCTGAGAGGGGCTCCATGCTCGGCATGGAGCCTGTTTAAGATTCTCTTTCCCTCTCTGCCCCTCTCCCCCACTTGTGCTCTCTCTTTAATAAATATATATATATATTTTAGGTTTATATATATGAGAGAGAGAGAGAGCAGGGGAGGGGCAGAAAGAGAGGAAGAGAGAATCCCACACAGGCTCCACACCATCAGTGCAGAGCTTCACGTGGGGCTGGAACTCATGAACCGAGAGATCATGACTTGAGCCAAAATCAAGAGTTGCTGCTTAACCAACTGAGCCACCCAGGCGTCCCAATAGAATGTGCTGGGTTTTTTCTTTAAAAGAAAAAAAAAAGGAAAAGAATGGTACAAACTCCAATTCCCTTTCCCCTACCACTGAAGAAGTTCAACCTGCCAGTTTCAAAACTACAGGTTTATTCCACCAACAAATGTTGTTGGCTACCTTTTCATGTCAGCTTCCCAGACAGATTATTAATTTCCTATGGGCACAGATCCTGTTTTATTGACCTAAATTCAACTAGTATTTCAGCATTATGTACCAGTTACTGAACCAGCAAGGGTAGAATACTTTCATATCTGGCCTTTGATACAACCTAGGAGATAGGCATTTTTTTGGTCTCCATTTTACACATAAAGTTAAGAGGAGCTGGAAGAAAAGACCTAACTTAAACAGCAGCAGAGATGCGACTCATGCCCAGGCCCTCAGAGTCTAAATCCAGTACCTTTTCTATTCCATCAAGCAGCCTCTAGGGTCTGTCCTGGATTATTCCTTCCCAGAGTTCTCAAGAGACTAGCTGGGGTCACCACTAGAGAGGCTACAATTAGTAGTGATCATGAAGACAAGTTCAGTCATGGATCAAGTTCATATGGTCTATGACAATGCTTAGTGTTCTAATGACACCATGGTTCTAAGCTACTGAGCTACCCCCAACAGCTGTTTTCCCTTCTTTTCCTGTTCATCATTATTTCCAAAGCTGACCTGCCAAGATGATGGCATCTTCCTAACATAATCTACAATTAAACCAAAACCAACCAGACAAAAGCTTTAATCTGTCCAAGAATAATTAGCAATTTGCTTCTCTTTTCTCCCTCTCAACTTAACCTACAATTATTCTATACCTTCAGGAAGATCACTTTTCTTCTCTAGTTTACACAAAAGAAAGGGGAAAGAGCAAATGGCTTATCTAAAAGACAATTAGGAATCAGTAAATGCCCGGGACTAGATACCATATTAAGATTTAAAGTTGCTGGGCCCAATCATTCACAAAAATAAAAACTTACTGTATAAAAAATAGACCAGCTGCATTAGGAATGCAAGACACTCAAAGAAATGACTGCAATCCAACTTTCAAATGTTTTATTTTTAGTGTTTTTAAACATTTTAATACAACAAAGATATAAAATAATATATATTAGTTAAATCTGGATTTAATTTAGAATCAAGATATTTACTTATATACAATACTGTGCTTCAAGGTATGGCTACCACAGGAACGTTCACATCTTCAAGTAATACTAGTTTCTCTGTGGATAGAGTGACATTTAGGTAGTGTTCTTAAAACAAAACATGCCCACTTTAGCCCACTTTAGTTTAGCAAACTAATTTTGCTTCCCCCGCTCAGTACCAGTTTCCACTTCCTTTGTTCCATTTCAGGAATACTTCAATTGTCCTAATAATCCATAGATTCTCTCAAAAAAATTATTAAAGTTAAGCATTTTTAAGATGACTAACTAATAAGCCAGTAGTTTATACTGAAACAGACCTGAAATAACAACAAAATTATCATAGTATTCCTTCTCCCTCCACATCAGGCACAAAACATCCTTATGCTTAAACATGGAGTACACTGAATAAAAAGTCCATTGGCTAATTTAGGGTAGAACATATTCTAAAAACCAACCTTACCAGTAGCTGAATTATGGCTTATAGATTTCATAGATATTTTTATTGAACTTGATGCAAAATAATAGGCCACATTTAAGTTACTTGAAATTGGTGGCATTCACTGGGTGTGAGGGGTAGGTGAGAGGGGAGACCAAAACCTACTTTCATAGTAATTTCAGTCATTCAGAGCTTCTGAAACACAGAGAGGGAAAAATCCTCAACCTCTTTCCTTTCTCACTTGTCATGTGAAGCAGTCTGACTTGTGATGTTACTAACAAGTCACCTCTACAGAGGTAAGGGGGTAATTCAGGCTACACTTTTACAAGTGTACACCATCTTAACCACCAAGTAAAGATGGCATTAAAACTGACATGCTTTGTTGGCTTTGAAACTATCTAAATGAAACCAATCCTGCTTAAGAAAGCTATTGGACTATTCTAAAAGAGAACTTTCTTGTCTCAAATGCCTGAATACCTTAAAGAACTGACACATGACTATTACTATAATTACTTTTTTTAAGGGATAACTTAGGTCTACAAAGACTATCAAAGAAGTAAATTTATTAGATCACAGAGTTTAAAACAAGAATATGGTTAACGTTCTCAAGCATTTTAGAACAAGAATCCTTAAAAAATGTTTACTATAAAACTAATGATGAAATTGCCTTTTGCTGAATACACTGAAAGCAGGTTAGTGTTCTGAATATGACTTTGAAATATAAATAACACTTTCCAAACAGATGTCTCTAAAACAGACTTTCATATAAGCTATAAAAGGATTTGGCTCCTCAGTTCTCCATTTACAAATTGTAAGATTTTTTTTTATTTTTTTTTTTTATTTTTGGGACAGAGAGAGACAGAGCATGAACGGGGGAGGGGCAGAGAGAGAGGGAGACACAGAATCGGAAACAGGCTCCAGGCTCTGAGCCATCAGCCCAGAGCCTGACGCGGGGCTCGAACTCACGGACCGCGAGATTGTGACCTGGCTGAAGTCGGACGCTTAACCGACTGCGCCACCCAGGCGCCCCACAAATTGTAAGATTTTTGAAATTCTAAGTAACAACACTCAGGCAGGTACAGGGTAAGAAAGAGCCACTTGTGGTGTGTGTAAATCATTACACAATCAGCAGGTCTTTTAGTCAACAGGTGTTTTGTTGTGAACAGTCCACATTTCTTCAGCTGACTGGTTCTAAGATTACGTTCATTGCTTTCTGATTACGAAAAAAATACTTAATCAGATATGGAAGTTGTATTTTTACCCCAGCAATTCTGACCACAGAGAGTTATGGAAAGGATAGGCATTTGAGAATTTTGCAGCAAAGCCAAAAAAGGTTTCTCCCAAATTATTCAGTAATAACAATAAATGTGCCTTCTTCAAAATCTCCTACTCTCTACTAACTTCAATTACCCTTCAGTTAACAATGTCCTACATGGACTTCAAAAAAGAAAAAAAGACAAAAAAGGCTACACTGTCCTCAGGAACATAGAGAAATGCATTGAGGACTTTCAATATAACCTCCAGTTTGCATTCCCCAAACCAAAACCATCTTGGTTCCTTCTATACTGAACTTTCAGTATTTTATAAGCTTTCACAAGCCTGCAACTGAAGTCAGGGCAAAAAAATATATAGATCTAAGGCATGTAGCTTCTCCACCTAGCCACATTCATACCCAAAATGTGAATATAAATACCACCTTTCCAATGGTTTAGATTTTAACAAGAAAAAAAAATACAAAGACAAAATCTGGAGAGTTTCTGGACAAAACAAAACAAAAAACACAACTGTAATATAGGTTTCATATTAAAAAAAGAAATGGAAAAGAATTTTGTGTCCAAGTTTTCCAAGAAAGAGACTTGGAGATGATGAATTTATGTAAACACTGCCTTGTATTAGTTATAAATTATAAATCTAGCTTACCTTTTCCTCAAATCAGATATGATAAATGCAAAGCTGAAAACTTATTTTACAATCCTCATTGCAGTCTGCTGTTAGGCACTCTGCAAAGTTAGTTACAATTTTTTTTTTTTCTTCTATTTTGTTCTAGAATAGAATCCATATAAAGGAAAGAAGACTGATGTTAGGAAATTTATCATTAAGTAGCTATCTAACATTCTTGAATTAATGTTGCCACAGATTTTCTTCAAACATTTTTCCAAAAGCTAACATTAAGTCCCTCCCTAGTTAAAATACAGTCTTGCTCTGTCACTTGGAAAGAATGCTAGTTACACATAATTTGACCTCAAGAGTCATAGGAAACATCCTTCACCTTTCATGATTATGCAGTTTCCTTACATGAAATGTTGGCATTTTTGTCCCTAGCATGTAAAACAATCAACAATTTAAGATATAAGATTCTAAAGTGTGAGTTTTAAAATCATAATAAAATTTGAATTGCCTTGTGTCATTTCTCAGGTGAGAAATAAGATATAATGTTCAGAGTAGACTCAAATTGGGGTAATTCAGCACTGGCTGAAACTTGTTTGCGTAATATTCCTTTCCTGCTCACTCCCTTCAAGCTCCTCTGTACCTTATACAGGGGTGGGAATAGGACTCAAAATGCAAAAATAAAATATTTCACCCACATGACAAGCAGATTTCAGCTAAGTGGCCTAATTTTAGACCTCAATATGTCAGCACTTTTTCTAACTCCTTGTTTTAAAATGGAATGTAAAAACTACACACTTAATTTTCCAAGTGGCTAAGCTCAATCAGTTGGGGCTCAAATTCCAATTCCATAACCATTCTACTGTCATAACTATTAAAATCATTAAAAGCAAAGTGACAAATGTTATCACAGGGCTCAGATTACTTACGGTACTAAATTTCTAGTGTAAACAGTAACTAAGTTATATCACTTCCTGACTGCCAAATTAAGACAAAATAGAAAGAATGTATGTACACAATTGTATTTAAAAATGAAAAACAACAAAACCTTTTTATATCCAAATATATTTGAGACTGTTTACTTCTGATGGCCAAGAATGACAAATATTAAACCAAATAATTGTATAATGCCTGCAATCTGTTATCATTTCTTTTCAGAAATAGAAAAAATATTCTTTGCATGCAAACCTCCCTACTTAAAGACATCAGAACTTTATCTAACATTTGGTAAAACACTCCACTATTTTACTCATTAAATAACATCATTAAATAGCATAAAATTGGGTTGTCATAAGTCTAACTAACAACTACAGCACAAAGTTGTTCCAGGTACCTACCTCACTAAAATTAAGCCAATTTGATTTTTATGGATGCAGCCACTTTTCCCTCAAAAATACTGACTGATGGTCATACTGAGTCCTCAGAACAAAATAGGAACTGCATCTTGTGTTTTATCTTTGGTGAAAAATGCCAGTACCATATTTGTACTCAGTTACCTCGTGGATAGCCCCTTTCATTTTCTTCTTGTTTCAGGCATCCTGGTATGTTCAGTATACTTTTCTTAAAGATGGTTCAGGAGGCAAAAATTATTTGTTAGTAATACAGATTACTTTCTAGAGTTGCAATTTTCACGAATACAGAGATCAGTTCAAAGAACAAATACTGCTCACTTGGTAGGGGTTTTTCCCTTGAAGATATTAAGGAGCTTAAAAAAAATTATTTCTTGACTAGAGTCCTAATGAAATTACAAACAAAAAAAAACCAAACAAAACCACTTTCAACCAGCAAATTGCTTAAGTTCAACAAGCCAGTACTCAACAGGTAACGGTAACAATCTGACTTCAATCACAACATTAAGTTTGTTGAAAAAGAAGGGTCAGGAAACATCTACTTAAACTTAAGCTTTCTATTCAAACAGATATGTAAGGACTCTTGATTGTCCTTTCTTGATTTCTATAATCATAGCCTTGCTCAGAATATGAACTTTACTTTGTCAACATATAAGCCCAAAAGCAAGGCATCCAGGAACAACCTAGGGGGAGAAAGCAAAGTTACTCACTTTCGACAACTACTATATATTTAATCAAGAACCCATTACAAAGGTAGTCTTTATCCAATTAATCTTTTCATTATTGCTGGTTTTGAAAATGGCCAACAATATTCATTAGGTACTGTACCATTAACATTGCATTCAAAAAAAGAAAACATGGGAAACCAAATTCTTGCTCTCCTACTCTGCTGATATGCTCTGGTATTGGCTAGAGTATGGTAGTACAAAAAGAGTCTTGTCGTGATATAAAAGGCAATAAACACATCAATGGAATAATGTTCATGGGCAGCCAAAATGAAGAAGATTCCAAAGAGGTTGAGAACCCAGGATAAAGTGTGCAAGAAATTCCAGCTTCTTGGTGTATCTGGGAAAAGGACAGAAACATCGTTTCAAAACCACATTCCTTCCAGTGCTCCTAAGTCATGTGTTTCTTAGATCAGTCTGTTCCTTTCATTCTTCACAGAACTTGACACCCTTCCCACAGCCTCCTCTGCAGCCAGTTATCTAATATGCATGGAAGCATTAAAGAGATACTTACATTCAGTGACAAAGAAATTCAGCATAGTTAGGACGACTGTGTGGCCACTGAACATGTAATCTCCGCAAGTGTGAACACCAGTTAGGGTCATACCAAAGCCACTCCAAATGGCAAAGGCCCGGCGCAGTTTCTCCCATACACTGCCATATACCTATAAAGAAAGCTACAGATTAGAGAGGTAGGGGCTTCTGAACATCTACTCCCATTGAAATTCAAATGCTGAGTGACTTAGAAATAAGATCTAAACAAAAGCAACCAGACTCCCAGTCTAATTCCAGACATCAAAAAAGAGTGGTCAGAAATATTCTGGTAATTACATGAAATCAATGTAATTCAAATTTCTCTACTAGAAGTTCCTTTACAGTGAAAAGGTCACTATTACACAAAATATTTCCAAGTTTTAATCCAATAATACAGTAGTATTTGCTGGCTGTTCTTGTCAACAAGAAATAGGCTATGACAGTGACAATGGCTACCATTCAATGTCTATTCATTTTCCCCTTCTTAACTGGTAACAGAAGTTCAAACACTGCATTTCCTAGCCTCCCTTACAGGCTTGGTGTGGTTATGTGACTAAGTTTTATACAAATAAGATGTAAGTGGAATTGTAAAAGATTTCTGGGAAGGCTAATTATGAAGGAAGGAGACAACAACTATACAGGAGAGCAGAAAGACAGAAGAATCATGAGTTGTGGTTAATTAAGTCCATACAATTACACATGACCTACTTTCAGATTTCTCTTATGAGAGAGAATAAACCATTTGTTTATTAAACCATGCCACCTTGAATTTCCTGTTATTTAAAGCCAAATCTAATCCCAACTCCCACACATAAGCTTAAAAAAGCAATCCATTTTGAGGAAGAGTTTGAGTAAAGGTCACTTTTTTTTAAAGGCATTTAACACATAATAACAGTACAAAAAATTGCTAGAATTTAGTGTGCATTTACTATGTGTAAGGTATACTGCTAAGTGCCTTATGTGTTACTGTATTTAATTTCCACAACAATCCTATGAAATGATTCAATTGTGCAGATGAGGAAACTGGCTTACAGAGGTCACACAGTTAGTAAGTAACACAACGAGGATGTGAATCTTTGTTCACATGTGAATCCAGGAAGACCAATTCTAAAGTCCTAAGTCTTAGAATGCCACTCTACTTGCTAGATGGGGTGCTGCCCAATTCATCAATCATTTAATAAAGTCAGTTAGATTAAAAAAAAAAAAAAAAAAAAAGGCAGGGCAGGACAAGAAGAGGAATTTATTATTAGACAAAAGGAAAGAGAAGTTACTAAAATACACATGGTTTGGTTCCTCTAAGCCCTCTAAGAAGAACAGCGTTGGAGATAGTACTCTTGTAAGAGTAAGAAATTAGGCAGTGAAGCACAGAGACTGCTAGGAAAATGTATCTCAGCCAGGGACAGGAAAAAAATGATGCCAGTCAAAAGAAAGCAATTATTTCTCAGTTACTCAAGTCTCCCTATCCCTTCCAATTTTAAATGTCCCAAATATTCTTCCAGAAAAATAAAAATTAAAACATAACAGACTAAGATGCCTTGATGAGACAAGGTACAAAAATCTGCTTTAAGTAGTTCTTTCCTTAGGGTGGGTCCATTGCTACATTTCAAAAACAGGCAGGTTCTTGGTTCTGTCCCTAAACCTCCTACTTCTGGGAATGAGATTTCAAGCAATTACTTTATTTCAATGAAAATGCCCTATGGAGTTCACTGTAAGGGACTTGACTGCTAGTTACTATCACCTTAACCTTCTATTTTTAACAACTGCAACAAATAATACAGGTCAATAAGTAGGTTATATTATAATTTAAAGCAATTAACAGTATTTAGGGCAAATTTGAATAGAAATGTCCACATATAACTAACTGATAATGAAAAACAGTCATTAGAGACAGAAAAAGGGTTATCCATACTATACAGGAACGGTACCTAATTTATTTTTGTAGTACATGTTGTAGCGCTATGTACATATATTATTCTCTTTAGTGGCTGACCCAACAATTAAATCCCTCAGCTACAGGAAATTCTCTTTTCAGTGTAATAAGCTTATATATTTCTTTTTAAAAATCTCTTCTAATCAATTACCATACTATTTGGGGGAAATTGTTCTATCCCTATTTCACACCATGTACAGAAACAAATTCAGAAGAGTAAAGATTTAAATAGAAAACATAAGACCGTAGAAGTCTCATATCATTATCTTTCATTAATCAGAATGACAATGACTCTAAAAGTTGATAATAAGTAGTGCTGGCATGAGAGTAGGAAAACTGATATGCATACAGTGTAGGTAGTAGTGAAAAATTTGTCTTTTCTGGTAAACATTTGAGCAATATCATCACTATTTTTAATGTTCATGTTCTTTGAGGTCATAATTCCACTTCCAGGAATTTATTTTAAGTAGATGCTTAAATAAGTGAAAATACATAAATGCACCAGGATGTTTACAAAGGCACTGTTTATAAAGAGTAAGATTTGGAAACAACATAAATGTGTATCATTTGGAAACTGGTAAATCATATAATGGGACACTGCAGCTATTAAAAAAATGAGGTATAACCATATGCATTTCTTTAGAAAAAAGTAATTAACATTAAATAAAACATAAGTTAAAAGAACAATATCTGCAATATAATCTCATCTTTTATTTAAAAAGTATCTATTATATAAACTTATGTGAATGTGTAAGCATGCTTAAAAATAGTCTATGTGGCTATATATCCAACTGTTAAAAGTATTATTTATGGGACGGGTGAAAGAGGAAATTATGTGAGCTTTTACTTTTTTTTTTTTTTAATGTTTATTTTTGAGAGAGAGAGAGCGAGCCCGATGCAGGGCTTTAACTCATGAATCGTGAGATCATGACCTGAGCTGAAGTCTTTTTAACCAATTGAGCCCCATGTGAGCTTTCACTTTTCAATTTATATATTTTTAGAAAAATAAAACATTTCCTTTACACGAAATCCTAAGTGTCATATTAACCTTTCCCCCTTGCTTACTGGTCAGTGTCCTAATACCTAGAGAAAGTTTTGTTACCCTTCAGCTCAGGGCTGTATTTTTAGTTCTTGATCTCCTTTGGCTGCTTAATCTTCCCTTGCTGGCATTTCAGCTATTTACATTGCAATAGAAGACCTGACAATTATGTTTTACACTTTACAAAGAATATTAAAATAACAACAAAGCTGTTAACACATACATTTGAATATTAGATAATACATAACTAAAGCATGGAAGTTTATAATAGTAGGATAATAAATTCTTTTGTCCAAATTTAATGAGTCTAAAAGGCCAATTTTGTATAGTATAGGTGATTTTCAGGTTTTTAAAATTTTTTGTTATCTGGGTTTTGTTGTTGTTCCCATCTGCATAATCTCTCCTCTCTCAATTTAATCAAAAGAGAAGATATGTCTACAATATAACAAAACAAGCTACAAAGTTTAAAACAAAAACAATAAATCAGCCATTATTTAGTACACCCCAGGAAAGAGTAAAGTTTAAAATAGAGTTTAGAATGCTTTAAATGGAATATGGTCAAACTGCAAAACTTTTAAAAAAGGAGTGATGAGGACAATGAAGGGACCAGAGTCATGTCGTATGAGGAACTAACGATGATCAGGATAGTGGGAAAGGGAAAATGACAATTGAAAGAAACTTGTTTTCTTTTCTTTCTGTGTTTGTTTATTTTTGAGAGAAAGAGAGAGAGAGAGTACCAGCAGGGGAGGAGGGGCAAAGAGAGAGGGAGACACAGAATCCGAAGCAGGCCCCAGGCTCTGAGCTGTCAGCACGGAGCTCAATGTGGGGCTTGAACCCACGAGCCGTGAGATCATGACCTGAGCCAAAGTCGGACACTCAACCGACTGAGCCACCCAGGCGCCCCAAAAGGAACTTGCTTTCTATAGCTTCACGGCACAGAACCAGTTTCAATGGACTGATGTAACAGGGAGGTAGATTTTGGCTTAAGATTACTACCAAATTATTTCTAGAAATCTATAGAGATCTATAGATCTAGAAATCTATAGAGATTTCTTACAGATATTGAAAATACTTAAAAGGACATTTTACTATTAAAAGCAAAATCTTAGCCCTATTACATATATGGTGCCATCAACCCATCAAGAACAAAAGGAAAGAATGATGAAGAGGTAGCAGGCTACCTTTCCAGTACACTGCAGGTGCTGTCCTGGCACGGAGAGGGAGGTCACAAACATGGTAAAGCAGCGAAGCAAGAACACAGTACCCATCAGACTACAGAGCCTTCGAAGAAGTATTGACCTGTGAACAGAGTGACCAAAAAAGAGAGAAAGATCAGAAGAAGGCAAACCAAAAAACTCCAGGCATCAAGTGTTTACTTAAAGGAAGAACAGACAGGAAAACCACTAGAACTAGACTCTTTGAAGAGGACAGAAATTTTAGAGAATTCTTCAATCTAAAGCATCATTGTCTAATAGAACTTTCCGCAATGATGAAAATGCTCTATAACCGCACTAATAAGGTATCTACATGTGGCTCCTGAGTACTTGAAATGTGACTAGTACAACCAAGGAACTGAATTTTAATTTTATTTAATTTTCATTAATTTAAATAGCCAGATGTGGCTAGTACCTGCCATGTTAGACAGTGCAGACCTAAGAGCATCATTTCATTGATAAGAAAATATGGCTAAGAGAAGGTAAAGGAGCTAGTGAGAAAGAAGTAAAACTAGTACCTAGCCGATTCTTAGCTTAATGTTAGCCCTGTTATTCATCTATCGCTCATAAATTATTTATTTTATGAGAGGTAAAACTAAACACATGATTCTGGGGAATTTTTTGCTGATTAATAACACCGTAAATTGGTTACTGAGAGTAGCTATTTAATAAACATTCTCTAACTTCTCCTAAGTTAAACGTAAGGTATAAAATACTAAGTCTTTTGGGGTGCCTGGGTGGCTCAGTTGGTTAAGTGTCTGATTTTGGCTCAGGTCATGATCTCATAGTTGATGAGTTCAAGCCCCGCCTCCGGCTCTGTGCTGACAGCTCAGAGCCTAAAGCCTGCTTCAGATCTGTGGCTCCCTCTCTCTCTGCCTGTCCCCCACTTGTGCTCTGTCTCTCTCTCTCAAAAATAAACATAAAAAATTTTTTTAAATACTGTTTTTTTTAATACCAAGTTTTATATTAAGTAAACCTAAAATTTTGAACTGCATTGTAATATCACTTGTACCGTCATATTATTTTCTTAAATGCCTTAAACCAAAACAGACTATAAGATTCTTAAAAACAGGAATTATGCTTTACACATTTTTGAAATGCTCTTCCCACCCTCAAAAAAGCATTGAACACAGGTTAAGACATCTCAAATTTTAGCGTGTACACCTGGGATGGAGCTTAGGCATCTACATCTTAACAAGAAGCCTGGTGAGTCTAATGAAAGTAGTACAAAGACCACATTTTGAGAAACACTTTCTTTGACAAATTAAACGTCAAAACTTGCATTTAACTGGCCACTGCTATGCTTTGCTAAATCTACCACAGTTTCCTGTTTTGAAGAGTGGATAAATTCAAATTCACCGGGTCTTGTGAGTCAGAGTTAAATCAGAGAGCACCAGTGATATACATGTTCTTAAATCACCTCTGGTTTTAAGCAATTCAGAGTTAAAAATATTGCTGGAAAATGGGAAAGAATGAAGCACAATACAGCCTGAGAGTGTGACAACAATAGCAATCATCAACCTTTCTTTTCACCTTCAAAGCGATGCAATAACTGCTGCTTAGGAACTGAAGCCCATCAGCGGTTTACCTCAAGCACTTCCTGGTGAGGAGAACCAATCAAAAATTCAAGAAACTGTCCCTATTTCTCATCAATGTCCAAAAGACAACAGATAGCAGATCCACAAACTTTAGAGTTCTTTAACATTTTTCTTCACTATGCCTTTTTACTTAAATCAAGTAATTTCCTCTCACTAAAGTAGGAAAGAAGCCTCCCTTATACTTTTTTTTTTTTAATAAAATTTTTTTTTCCTTTATATTTCTTAGTGGAAGTGCCAAAGAAGCACTTTCCCTATTCATCAATTTCCTACACCATCTTAAGCAAACCACACTGGCTAGACAGATGTGCATGGTGTGCAAAATAATCCCTTTTCTAATGAGCCTCCTGCAAGCAGAGAACAATGTCTTCCATTCAAGCACTATCCTTGTCCAAAGACCGTCTTTGGAGGAGTTTCTATCCTTCCACAAAAAGTGATATTTCCGGTTTGTTTCCAAAGAAAGTTAAAGCTAGACTGTTAGCGATTGGCTAATGGCCAAACATTGCCAACTCTGATCTTTGTGTTCAGAATACATTCAGAAGGTAACTAAATATGGAGGTATTACCTCACGGTGACTTTCTTGTTGATCAAACCCAAAACATTTTCCATAATGGCTAAAGGAAATTAACAAGGAAACTACAAAGGGAGAAACAAGGTTTGATGAACTTTATCCAAGACAGTAAAAACATTTTGTCTTTTAATGGAATAACTGAGGTACCTGTGTTTGTGGAGAAGAAGAACCAGGAGCCAAATATAGCACAAAATCATGCCACATACTTCTGTCATGGCAAAGGCCCATGGGATTCTAGGAACACTGAAATAGAAAAAAATTACATTTCATACTGACAAGAAGTGCATGTATGTGACACCTTTTGCAACATGATACTCTTCAAAATTTATTTCTATAACTTTTACCTCTTTTAGGAGAGGATATTTAAAGAACCTGGGGGAAAGATCTGTTTCATCAAATATCTCATTTATCAAAACTTCTTTGCTGTTTTTGATTCCCAATTAATGGTTCTCTGTGAAGAGGTGACAATCCTTTTCTCCCCCTGCCCCCCCCCCCCATAGAATGGTAGACCTGGATACGAAACTGCCCACAAACATCAATGGGAAAGGGTTCGCCTCTTGCATGATGTGCTAACTGCAGAATCCAGACAATTGGGGCTTGAACTTGACTCTTTTCTCCCTATAGTAATTTTTTTTTTTTAATTTGGTTTTGTTTTAGAGGCAGTAAATTGTTTTTACTCCTTTTTCTGCCCTCCTTTGTTTTATATCCTTGTTTTCTTCTATTGTTTCCATTGACCCCTCTTTCCTCACCAAATCCACAGCTCCTGTGGTTATTCACTGGTAAAATACATGTCACATTTCCTAATTTAAAAAGAAAGAGAAAGGGGCACCTGGCTGGCTCAGTTAGTAGAGCATGTGACTCTTGATCTTGAGGTTTAAGTTTGATCCCCATGTTGGGTATAGAGATTACTTACAATCTTAAAAAATAAATAAATAAAAAGAGTGAAGGAGGAGAAAGAGAAGACAGAGGGGGAAAGGAGGTAAAGGTGGAAATGAATTAGTGCAAATATATCATCTCCAGGTGATCGTCTTTTTTTTTTTTTTTTTTCCATTTATTTACTTTGAGAGATTCAGAGAGCGTGAGCTATGGCGGGGTAGGGGGTAGGGTGGGGAAAGAGGGAGAGGGAGAGAGACATAAAATCCCAAGCAGACTCAACACTGCCAGCATGGAGCCTGATGCAGGGCTTGAACTCACAAATTGTGAGATCATGACCTGAACTGAAATCAAGAGTCAGGCGCTTAACCAACTAAGCCACCCAGGCACCCCTGATTGTCTTATTTTTATTCTTTGTACATTTCCACTAAAATTTCTTGTACAATGTATTAATTTTATAACTAAGGAAATAAACGTATCTTTTAAAAATAAAACATGAAATCTGAAAGGAAGGTATTAATAGTTTTATCCAACCAAACCTTATTCAGAGTAAGTGAAGAGAATACATCATCTTTAGCCAGGGATTTGTCATTTATTACCTCAAAAGATTCCTCTTATGTATTTTAAATCTATTGCTGCCTTATTTATCTCGCATTACTAGGGGAAAAGGTTATCACATATCAGAAATTTTTAAATAAAAGAAAAATTCCTTTAAAAGACTTTAACTATATAAATTTTTAAATGAACATTTAAAAATAATACATATGTATATATGTATGTGTGTATGTATATATGTGTGTGTGTGTGTGTGTGTGTGTATATATACATATATATATATATATAAAACAATTTTACAATGTTTAGGATGAAAATACATTTCTGCCCCACCCCCTACCTAATTCTTGCTTCCCAGAGGCAATCACTTTCACTCTTGTGTTTTATTTAGCATTATATCTCTTAGCTGCCACAGTCCATTTTCTCTCCCCTATTCTCTACAGTTTCACAATTTTTTAAAAAACAATTTTTGGCTTTTACTTAAGTTTCTAAATACCATTTGCAGCTGAGTCAGTAGAGAACAATAATTAAATCCCTTTCTTGTAGAAATTCTTATAATTCTCTAGAGCTAAAAAAGCTTTCTTTCTTTCTTTTCTTTTCTTTTTTTTTTAGTTTGCTCTGTTTCTTATGTGCCTATCATCAATTCAGCTTCAAACTATTCTACCGATTCAATTTTTCCTTTTGGGGAAATCTCTCTTAGAGCTCTTCTTTTTTTTTTTTTTCAAATTTAGTAGGTTTGGTCATGATCCCAAGGTTTGCCTTTCCCAGAATGGCATATAAATGGAATCACACAGTACGGTTGCATTTTCTAGTCTGCCTGTATGGCTCTTTTTTTGAAGTAAAACTCGACTTTCACCTTGTAAACTCCTCTTTTCTATATTAGATTCTTTGTTTCCTGAATCCAAGTACTCGTCTTTTTCAGTTTACTCTTTAGTTTTGTTTCCTCCATTCGTTTTCTGAGAAAGACAGGCTGAAGGACAAACTTGTTTTTAATGTTAGATTTATTGAGGTTTAATTTACAACCCAAAAAATTCATCCCTTTTAGCTGTGTAGTTCAATGAGGTTGACAAACGTATTTGTCAGTCATGTAACCACCGCCACTATAAAGATATAGAATATTTTCATTACTCCAAAAAGTTCCCTTGTGCCCCTCTGTAGTCAACCCCCTCTCTCACTTCTAGCTCTGGGGCAACAAGTCAACTGATTTCTGTCCTATATAGGTTTGCCTTTCTCAGAATGGCATATAAATGGAATCACACAGTATTTATCTAGATACCTTTTGTATCTGCCTATTTTCACTTAGTATAATATATTTCAGATCTACCCATATATACTGCATGTATAATTCTTTACCCTTTCTTTATCTACAATTTCCTTTCCATTCACTGGTTGATGGGTATTTCGGATATGTAATGGATATTTGGATATATTCAGTTTTGGGTGGTTTTGAATAAAGACCACATACAAGTCTTTGCATGGATATATGTTTTCAATTCTCTTAGGTAAATACTTAGAAGTGAAACTGTTAAGGGTTATGTTAAGGATATGTTTAACTTTTTAAGAAACTATCAAACAGGGGGCGCCTAGGTGGCTCAGTCGGTTTAGTGTCAAACTCTTGATTTCGGCTCAGGTCATGATCCCAAGGTCATGGGATCAAGCCCTGTGTCAGGTTCCATGCTGAGCATGGAGCCTGCTTAGGATATTCTCTCTCTCTCTCTCTCTCTCTCTCTTGCTCCTCTCCCGTTTGCATTCTCTAAAATAAAAAACAAATTATTAAAAAAACACCACAACTATCAAGCTGTTTTCAAAGCAGTTCTGTCATTTTGCATCTCTACCAGCAATGTATGAGATTATCAGTTCCTCTGAATCCTCATCAGGCGTTATCATCAATTTTTTTCATTTTAGCAATTCTAGTAGCTGTGGGATTGGAAAGTAAATATTTTGAGACTTGAAAACTTAAAAATATCCTTGGGTCTATCAGCAATTGCACTACTAGGTATTTCCAAAGGATACAAAAATGCTAATTCAAAGGGGCATATGCACCCCAATGTTTACAGCAGCGCTATCAATAGTCAAATTATGGAAAGAGCCCAAATGTCCACTGACTGATGAATGGATAATGATGTGGTGTGTGTGTGTGCATGCGTGTGTGTGTGAGATGGAATATTACTCGGTGACCAAAAAGAATGAAATCTTGCCATTTGCAACAATGTGGATGGAACTAGAGTATATTATACTAAACCAAATAGGTCAGAGAAAGACAAATAGCATGATTTCACTCGTGGAATTTAAGAAACAAAACAGATGAACATTGGGGAAGAAAGGGAAAATAAGATAAAAAACAGGGAGGCAAAGCATAAGAGACTCTACAGAGAACAAAGTGAGGGTTGCTGGAGGGGAGTAGGTGGGGGGATGGGCTAAATGGGTGAGGCTCATTAATTAGGAGGGCACTTGTTGGGATCAGCACTGGGTGTTACATGTAAGTGATGAATCACTAAATTCTACTCTGAAACCAATACTACACTATATGTTAACTAACTTGAATTTAAATTAAAAAAAAATTTAAAAACTATCCTTCGGTCTAACGTTATAACTAATTGGCAGTTTGCTTGGACTGAGAATTCTAAGTTAGATGTTATTTTGTCTCAGAAAGTTAAAGGTCTTGTCCTCTAGCTTCCACTGTTGCAAAGAATTTGATGCTATTTAGATTTCCAATCTTTTCTATGTTACTTGTTCTGTCTCTTAAGAAGCTAAATTTTAGGGGGCACCTGGGTTGCTCAGTAGGTTGGGCTTCTGACTTCAGCTCAGGTCATGATCTCACAGCTTGTGAGTTTAAGCCCTGCATCGGGCTCTGTGCTGACAGCTCGGAGCCTGGAGCCTGCTTCAGATTCTGTGCCTCCCTCTCTCTGTGTCCCTCTCCTACTTGCACTCTGTCTGTCTCTCTCAAAAATAAAGATTAAAAAAAATAAATTAAAAAAAAAAAGAAGTTAAATTTTAGGATCTTCAGCCTAAAATCCAGTGTTCTGAAATTTTCCATTTCTTATTCAGTGGGCCCTTTCAATCTGGAAAGTCACATCCTTTGAATTCAGGAAATTTCCTTTATTATATCCTAAATAATATCTTCCCCTTCATTTTCTCTATGTATTCTTTCTAATACCCTTATTTGTTCACTGTTGGGCCAAATGGATTGATCTTACTTTTTCTCCTCTACTTTTCATTTTTGTTCTACATACAGGGCAATTTATCATATCTGTATCCCAATTATTCTGCTGGATTTTAAATTTCTACTTTCATTTTTAAATTTCCAAAAGCTTTTTTCCTTCTGAATTTTCCTTTTTTATAGCCTACTGTTACTGTCTCATAAAATGCAACATAACATCTCATCTGTGAGAATATGGTTTATTTTTTGAAGTGTTCTTATGCTATTTTGTGTTTCCCATGTTGCTTTTTTCTGTTTGCATTGGTCTTTTGTCCTTAAATGCCTGATCATTCTTGACCATTCATATTTGACAGTGAAGCACTAAAAAAATAATTTAAAGCTCTGTGCGCATAGATTGAGCTTCTCATGTTGTGGGTTTCATGGTAGAGTGATAAAGGGGTCTGGTTGATGAGATAGGGATATCTCCCCTACCATTGTATCTATAGTCCTTTTCTCTTGTGTAGGTTTTCCAAGGAGAGGGATCTGTTCTCCTGCTTAGATGACTGGTGCTGGGAGAGAATGGGGATAAGAAGTCTGGCTACTTCTACTTAAGGAAGGGAGCTAGAAGTTTCAGTGATCAGTATGTAAATTTATAGTAATCACCTTGAACACATCTAGGTACCTTTGTTCTCATGAGTCCAGAGTCCCTCACATTTAACTACTCTGGAGACTATACCATCTATCTTCTGTTGGAATAGAGCAAGTCTAAAAGCTTTTCAACCAATTCTCCCATATTTGGCTCCTATTTGTACCTGGTTGTGACAGATACCTGGTGCCATCTGTTTAGAGAGTTTTTCTGGAGCTCTGCAACACTAACTCCCCTTTTGGACATTGCTAGCTCCGGTTCCTAATCTTATAATAGGCCCTCAACTTCCTACTTTCCAAATATTCATCATCACTACTTTTGCCTTCATAGGATTATAGGGTTCCCCTTCATCTCCTTTTTACTGTTATTTTAGTGGAATGTTGTGAGGAAATGTTTTTTCAAGATCTCATTATTTATTTTGATACAAAGTTATCTAAAATGCATTATACATGTACATGCCTCTTTTTTTCTAGATAAAAATTTAACTTTGGTAATTATTACCATTACTTGGTAATAATCATGATTATGAACACTGATTATTACACTGAATATGATAATGACCTCAGGATTACTGAGAAATGAAGGTTAAGCTCCAGGCTAGTCTAGTTTTTCCATTATTTATGTTTGCTTTTTATAGTGCTTCTGGTTCTTCTGTTACTAGTATGGCTATCAGCTATCCTTTCTCACTGTTTTAAGTGGGCCTGCCTATAGAGGCATCCCTATCTCCTAATTTTCTGTTTAAGGTGTACTGAAGGTCTTGAAATTGTGTAACATAAGCTTCAGAAACAGACTTTGAAACAAAGATCAGTGTGAAAGTGTTTAGGAGTGTTCCCAAGGGAAAAACCTTAGGGTAGTAAGAAAATGAGATTAGGAAGGCAAGGAAGCAGGGTAAAAGTGAGACATCAAATAAAGGCTTGTGGGGTTAACTATGGCAAGGGTAATTATGGCTCAATCCTATGGGGACTTTGGGAGACAGTGTAGGTCCGACCTAAAAGTTGTCCCAATTAGGGTGAAGAGAAATAAAATATTTATACCCTATCTCATCAGTCATTAGTTAAAGGCCGTTGCTGGAGGGATGTAAATTCCTAAGCATGTTTGCCTCTCTTTCCAAGCAGGCAAAATGTATTCAGCAGCCCAGATGCAGCTCTCCAACACAGATACATTTACTGGATGTTGGGGGCGTCCACATGCAAGAAAATGAAAAAGAGATCTGAGAGTACACAGGAAAAACACTGATAGCACCTGTTACCATTCTCCTATGAATAAAGTTTCAATGCTTAAGAGCATGAAGATTTGTAGTGGGTGGCACTATAGGGAGTTAGGCAAAATTTGGCTTTATATCCCCATTACAAACTGAAAATTACATATATGTTTACACAAAATTTTATACACAAATGTTCATAAGCAGCATTAATGGCAGCCAAAAAGTGGACACACCCAAACATTCATTAACTGATTAATGATAAACAAAATGTAGTATATATCCATACAATGGAGTATTATTCTGTAATAAAAAGGAATGAAGCACTGATACATATTACTATATGGATGAATCTTGAAAAATTATGCTAAATGAAAGAAGCCAATCACACGCAAAAAAGGCCACATATTGTATGATTCCATTTATATGAAATGTCCAGAACAGACAAATTCACAGGTGTAGAAAGTAAATTAGTGGTTTCCAGGGAATGGAAGGAGGAGGGAATGGAATGAGACTGATAATGGATAGGAGTTTCTTTCTGGGGTAATGAAAATATTCTGGAATTAGTGGTGATAGTTGCACAATTTTGTAAATATAATAAAACCCACTGGATTGTACACTTTAAAATAAAATCCTCATTTCTCTCTCAGGTCATTTTTCCACCTTTCTCCCACTACACCTTGGTTATAGGCATCTATCGAACCTCAGCATCCATTCTCTCATTTCTTGAAGACTTCAGCTTCTGGTTCACTGTCACTTTCTCTAAAACTTCTATTGTAACTTGGGTTCTTCTCACTTATCTTTTTACCTCTCCTTTGGCCTTGTCTTTTACTCTACTTCAGTGACCTGCACCCATGGTTATAACCTGGATCTTGTCATTACTAAGATTATTTTTCATAATCTTAATTTCAAGAATCCTATATTAACCAACACCTCTTTGCTTTCCAGCTTATTCCTTCTAGTACTCCCAACCTCAATAATTTTGAGACCTAAAATCCATTGATCTTACAACATTTTCACTGTCCTTCACCTATCTCATTTCCTCATGTCCCTTCTTATCCACCTGAGTCCATGGTCAGTCATTATAATCACTCCCTTGCCTGGTCTTCCTTCATCATGCTGCCTAGCAAACCTTCAACCCTGCCTATTAAATCCAGTTATCCACCTATTCCATCCACCTATTTGAGTGAGGTAGTAAAAATACATCATGCCAACATGACTACTAACTTCAAGGAGGCCATCAGTGCTGCTACTACATCACACAAGTCTACTCATTCTCCTAGATGACTATTTTACACCCCATTCATTTTCCTCAAACTGCCATCTTTCTCTCCATTGTAACTCTCTATTTGCAGAGAAAATAAAAACAATCAGGAGAGTACTTCCTCATGCTCTACCATCACATCTAATAATGTGCTCCTGTATTTTCTATCTTCTCTGTTATGTATGAACAGTCCATGTGCCTAAGCCAACCTCTCCTACCCATTAGATCCCATCACTTTTCATTTACTCAAGGACATGACTCTGATCATGTCCCTCTCTTTCCTCCTAACATCATTCCCCTCCGCCTAAATTGGGTCATTCCTATCATCAATACAACAAACATACTATAATATAGCCCATCCCAAACTAAAATCCTGGTGACTCTCTATCCTTTCCTTCTCTGTCCAAGATACAGCTCCATTTCTCTACCACCTTTACAGGAAACCTTTTAAGATTTGATTGTTTCCAATTTCTCTCTTCCTATTCTCTTTTTCTCTCTTATCAACTCTAACCAATTTTTTTTTTTAACTTTTCTTGGCTATGAAAAGTTGAACGAATAAATACTTTAAGGTCTTCACTTAAATCCACCGTACAGGGGCGCCTGGGTGGCTCAGTCGGTTAAGCGTCCGACTTCGGCTCAGGTCATGATCTCGCGGTTCGTGAGTTCCAGCCCCGTGTCGGGCTCTGTGCTGACGGCTCAGAGCCTGGAGCCTGTTTCGGATTCTGTGTCTCCCTCTCTCTCTCTGACCCTCCCCCGTTCATGCTCTGTCTCTCTCTGTCTCAAAAATAAATAAACGTTTAAAAAAAAAAATCCACCGTACAATAATTACCATTTTTTCCACATTTTTTTTTCACTCTTTCTATACATACCTACACACACACACACACACACACATACTGTTTTGGAAGAACTTGAACCCACCCCCTGCAAAGTAAGTTGCAGACATTATGACACTTCTCTCCTAAATACTACAACATGATTCCCCTAGGAAAAAGTATATCCTTTTCATAACACAATACACTATTATACCCAGGAAACTGTAACATTGATTGTTAGACAACATTGTTTAATATGAAGTCCATACCCAAAATTTCCTAAATGTCCCCAAAATGTCAACAGTATATATTTTTTCTTGATATAGGTTCCAATTAAAGTTCATATATTGCTCTTGGTTACAGCTCTTCAATATCCCTACAATTCTCTCTGCCTGACTTCCGTTTGCTATAATATCTACATTTTTGGAGAGTCCAGATCAGCTGCCTTGTTCTGGATTTGTCTGATAATTTCCTCATGATTAGACTTAGGTTACATTTGGAGGGGCAAGATTATTATATAGTTGATACTGTGAACATCACATCCAATGCACATGTCAGTTTGAAATGCTACATTTGATCATTTGGTTAAAACAATGCATGTCAGGGGCGCCTGGGTGGCGCAGTCGGTTAAGTGTCCGACTTCAGCCAGGTCACGATCTCACGGTCCGTGAGTTCGAGCCCCGCGTCAGGCTCTGGGCTGATGGCTCGGAGCCTGGAGCCTGGAGCCTGTTTCCGATTCTGTGTCTCCCTCTCTCTCTGCCCCTCCCCCGTTCATGCTCTGTCTCTCTCTGTCCCCCCAAAAAAAAAAAAAAACAAAAAAACAATGCATGTCAGATCATGACACTGGAAAGCTACTTTATTCTTCCTATAATTAAGTAGTATGTGAGATGATTATTTTCAAATCATGTAAACATCCTTGATCTTTCACCTAATGATTTTAGTATCCACCGATGACCTGCCTGAATCAATTACTATGCTGGATGTTGCAAAATAGGCCATCCATGTTTATTTGCTGGTATCATTCTTGAAGAATTTCCCCTCTTGCCAGACCATTTTTTATCACTATGGATTTACAAATTCTTTCTTTTACTCAATATATTAGAATCCATTACCATCATTATGCTTTTGGATGTTTTAATTGCCCTAGTTTGATCAGTGCAAGTCCCTTCAAACCAGCTCATATGTTCTTCTGACATGCTTTCATTGGTTTTATGCACTTCCTTGATTTATGGAACAAGAGCTGTTTCACTCATTTTATATTTTCCTTGCTTCACACTTAAAACCAGTTCATATCAGTTCTTAAAAATCTTCCTCACTCTTCTTTGTGATTTAGTAGTACTCTGCTATGCAGAGTATTATATTCAACCAGTTTTCCAAGGATAGGCATTTATATTATTTCTAATATTTGCAATTACTACAAATAATGTCACAATGAGCAACTGTCACAATGAGCATATGTTTCCTATTTGTGGATTATATCCCATTAGGTAAATTTCAGTAAGTCTCATATTCTCTTTTGAACCCATTACAATCAGCTTCTGCTTTTACTAACTCTTGTGAAGGTCAATGTTGCTATATCTGATGGTCAATTATCCACATTTTACTTGATCCCTGAGTAGCACTTAAAAACAGCTAATTATTAATTATTCCTGCCCTCTTACAATACTTTTTTTTAACTTGGCTTCCAGGATACTACTTTCTCTCTCTGCCCTGACATTCTCAGTCTTCTTTACTGGTTTTGCCTTACTTCTCTGATTTCTGTTAGAATGTTCTTGGGCTTGGGGGCATCTGGGTGGCTCAGTTGGTTAACTGTCTGACTTTGGCTCAGGTCATGATCTCATGGTTTGTGAGTTGGAGCCCCACATTGGGCTCTGTGCTGACAGCTTCGGATTCTGTTTCTCCTTCTCTCTGCTCCTCCCATGCTCATGCTCCATCTCCCTCCCTCCCTCCCTCCCTCCCTCCCTCTCTCTCTCTCTCTCTCTCTCAAAAATAAACATTTAAAAGATTTAAAAAAATAATAAGGAAATATAAAACAGGCCACTCGTTTAAAAAAAGAAAAAAAAAAGAAAAGAATGTTCTTGGGTTCAATCTTTAATCTTCCCACTTTTTAACTCACTCGCTAGAAGACCTTATCTAACATCACAGCTTTACCTGTGCTGGTAACTTCCAAATTTCAGCCTACATCTTTCTGAACTCCAACTCATCCTTCCATCTCTTACTTGACATAATGATTTGGTGTAAAAGATATCTCAATCTGACATGTCCAAAACCAAATCCTTACATTTCTTTCCAAGTCAGCTGTCTTCCCATCTCTGTAAAGGGCAACTCCATCCTTGCAAAGGGTCAGGTCAAAAATCTTGGAGTAATCCTTGACTTTTCTTTTTCTTATGCCTTACATGCAAATCCATCAGCAAATCTTGTTGGCTGCGCTTTCTAAATATATAAATAGAACTTGACTCTTTCACACCATCTCTACCACTACTATCCTCATCCAATGCACCTCATTTTTGTCAAGGTGAATTCAATAATTTAATCCCTATTTGGCCATACTCACGTCCACACTCAGGCTATTCTCAGTACAACAACTAGAGTTACCTTTTAAAATGGAAGTTAGATCACTCTTTCTCTAAAATACTTTCCAATGGCTTCCCTTTTCATTCAGAATGAAAGCTAAAATCCACACAATAATCTACAAATCACTATACAATCTGGATTCCTGTTTCCTCTCAAACTTCATCTCCAACTGTTCTTCCCAGCTCTCATTTGCTGTTCTTTAAACCTGCTAAGTACCCTACCAATTCAGGATTTCTGCAACTTGTGTTGCAACTTGGAATAAGGAAACAACTTGGAACAAAGAACAAGGAGCAAGGAACAACTTGTTTCTTTCCTCTGCCTCCAATACTCTTTCCTTAGATATCCATATGCTTTCTTCCTTACTTCCTTAGGGTCTTCTGTTTATAATTGGGAAAACTGTATAGAATAGGGGAGGAGATATAGGGATCTAACAGTTTCTTCAACAGTTTTCATTAGATTCTTCTTTTAGCACCACCCTTTCACCTGCAATATCCAGAGTTTTGAGAAATCTGCAATATAGACTGGGTTGGTTCTCATTTTTCCTAATTGCTGTTTTAGAATTTGATTATTTTAGGTCTGTTTGTTGCCACTCATCCACCTACTTTCAAACTTCCAAAAATGTATGGCTACTCTCTCCTCTCTTATCTGCTGCATCCTTGTAGGCTTACGACTTAAACAAAAACCTCTTTACTACACTTTAAATCGGGGTTTGTGAGGACAAAAATGTGATATGTACATCATTTTGCCATCTCAACACGAATACTTTAATTCACTTCATTAAAAAAAAAACACATTCTAAACAAAAAAAACATTCTACAAGGCACTTTCAGAAGGGTAAATATTTTATAAAAACAATCAGGAAAGTTCTACAAACTTGAAACAGATTTTTAAAATCACAAATATAAAAACTAATAGTTTTGAGTTTTGTTCTATTCTTATTTTTCATATGCATATACTATATTCTTTTTTATGCATGCAACACTTCATAAAAACAAGAGGATACTATCAATGAATCAATTTGTATTATTTGTGATAATTCCAATTTATTTGGTGATACAGGAGCCTTCCCCATATTTTTGGAAAAGCTTTTAAACCCCATTCATCAAGAAAAGGTAACCAAATTCCATTTATTATAGACACCATTCCAGGAAACCCTTTTAAAATGTGAACTGCCCAAGGAGCTATAATATAGCTATAAAAAAAATAAATTAAGCAGTGGCTTTTCCCACTCACACAGGCTTAAGGTCTAATTTACTTTAAGACAGGGGAACCTGGGTGGCTCAGTCGGTTAAGTGTCTGACTTTGGCCCAGGTCATGATCTCACAGTTTGTGAGTTCGAGCCCCGCATCAGGCTCTGTGCTGACAGCTTGGAGCTTGGAGCCTGCTTTAGATTCTGAGTCTCCCTCTTTCTCTCTCTGTCCCTCCCCCAGCTCATGCTCATACTCTATCTCTGTCAAAAATAAATAAACTTAAAAAAAAAAAAAAGCGACTTCAAAGCATATCTTCATATGCTACCAGATAAGTAGAAAGTATGTATCAACCAAAATAATAACAAACAACATAATTAGCATAACTATATTATCATTACTGTTATTCCAACCTTCTGCAAACTTGGCAACTAGAAACAAAACTTACCTGTCTAAGAATATATCTGGGAGTGGTGGATAGGTCTGCATATCAGGCACTCGCTCGTGGACTATAACCATAATGAAAGATGTAAACCCAAATACTATAAAAACATATATACAACTCAATATGGTCTTCCAATACTCTGGGTCCAATCTTCGAATAGAATGTTTGTTTTTACCATTCATGTACTGGTACTGATCAGAATTCAAATCAGTGATCGGTCCATCACAGTCATGTGAAGGCTCTCCATTACAGAGCCACTCTGCGCTGTGAAGAGCACTGATGAAAGGTGTCATGGAACCCATGGGACTGTCACTGTTGTATCCCATTTCTTCTAAAACATCAATATGTATTTTCTGCAATTTTCGGACTGAGAGCATTAACCTTTTAATGTCCCCTAAGATTTTGATTTCCAGAGGAGGAGACCGGAGATCATATTCAGTCAATGTTAGCAATGTGATTCCATCAAGTCGGTGCTTATTACATAAAATGTCCACATATTCAAAAAAGCCTTCATCCTTCAGCCAAACAGCTACATGCTTGGTAGTCCAGCGGCGAATGCAGAGGTGATTAGGAACAGCCATTTCCTTTTCCACTGCCTGTCCAGGGAAATCAGGAAAACAAAACAAAAACTTCAGTGTGTCCTAACAACTCCTTTAAAGACCAAATACACATAAACATACCAGAAACAATAATTTTTCTACTCTGATCTATTGGCTTCTAGAAGAGAGTAAAAAGGAAAAAAAAAAAAAACCCAAATGATTGGTTTTCAGATTAACATTCTAATAATTTTATGATATGGCCCCCACAGAAGAAGGAAGGCTAATGACTAAACGTTTTTACAAAAAATTACTCTACAAATGGCCTTTCCACACCATAGCAAGTGTAACTTCATTAGAAAAAGCCTACTGCTGAGAATTGAGAAAAATCTCATTTTAATGCTTTTCTTAAAATGAGATACAGAAAGATACCTGATACATAAAAATTAATCAAATTTTAGAAATCTTCATGTTTGATGGAATAAGTATCTCCCACTTCTCTAAAATGAGAAAACAAAAACAAGAAACACCACCAAGGTAGACAGAGAACTAGTTTTAGGAAACCCCTTAGATTAAGAATATTTCTACCCACTACACAAATGATTTCTAAACAGATATAAAGCCTATAAACTAGATATAAGTATCTTATTAGCTCATTTCTTTCCATACTTTGAATATACCATTATAGAACTAAATAAGAAATTTCCTTCTTAAACTATCACTGAGATTTCAGTGATAAAATTTTTAAAAGAAAACTGTCATTTCAATGTACTCATATTTGAGGACCCAAACTTTATATTGTGATTGTAAAAGGCCAATAATATAATGAAATGTACTAATTATTTTTACTACTTTGATCCACATAGTTCTGTTTATGTTCTTTTTCCATTCTAAAACTTTCAGTAACTTGGGCCTCTATCAGGTTTATAAGATAACACAGGAGACAAAGGCCTACATGGAAAAAACTTATTTCCCTGAAGTATTTTCCTCAGTTACTAAAGCATGTGGGTTTTCTGACATCTTCCATATTTTTAAAGATCCTATTTCCTTCTGAGATGATTTTTTAATTAATTTTTTTTGAGAGAGAAGGTGCAAGTGAGCAAGGGAGCAGAGAAAGAGAGAATCCCACGAGGGGTAAAGAGAGGGGGGGGGGGGAGACGATTTTTTTAAAAAAACACAGTAGGCAAACTTTAAAGCATAACAACAACAAAAAAATAATGACATAAGAAATACCCAAATGTCCACTACCCAGTTTGAAAAAATATCAAATAATTCCAATATATGTTCTGTTTCTTAATCTGGGTATTAGTCATACAGGTTATGTTCATTTTATAAAAATTCAAGAAGCTATATGCTTATGATCTACACTTTACGTATGTTAAACTAGATTTTAAAAGTTTGCTTTAAAAGGCCAAAAACAAAACATCAATACAATTGAATGTCCCTCCCTGATACTGTCCCCTTCCTCCCCTTCCCAGATGAAATAATTCTTGATTTTGGTGTTTATCATTTTCTTATAATATGCACTTTTGGCTATGATAAATCTTCTATGCTTACATATGTTGAGAAAAGTAAAAAAACTGCTACTGTTCTACATTCTTCCCCTACCCACACAAACTCTTGCCATGAAGACTTACAAATACTTGAAAAAGGCAGATACTTAACTACATGAGCACCACCACTTACACCATCAAAAATATTCAGGCAACAAGAAATGCTTATTAAATATTTATTTCTTAATTACTAAAAAGCAATCCTAATTTTTGGAAGCCTTTAATCAGATTTTGTTTCCAAACAGAGTTTTTCATATTATCAATCCACAATAGCTTTTCAGTCTTAGAACATTAACAGCACATCTGCCTATAAGGATCTGTATGCTTTAAAAAGCTGCCTAATTCTTATGTACTAAAGAGCTACATAAACTGTTACTCAGCTCTTTTTAGCTACAGAATATCATCGCCATCCCAAACATGTTTTATGCAGTTTACCACATTGAATTTATACACACTGATGTATATCATTTTATGTAAGTTATCACATATATACAAAATTCCATTAAAATGACTTTGGTATGTTTTAGTTCATATATATATCCAGATGGTTTCATCCCACCCACTACATACATCTCTCTTCCCCAAAGATATGCTCAGAATAAATTTCTTCATCTTTGAATATCCAACCACACCTGTTACATACAAACTCTGCAGCAGTTACGATGTAGCAAATTTGCGAAGTTCATCTCCCACAAAACAAGGCTGGATTCTTCTGTCATTTTATTCTCTATTCTGCTACCTTTCTCCTTTCTCAAACAGCTTACCACCAATGGGTTCCAAGTCACTCCCATCCTTATAGCATTATCCTTCAGTACGGTTTTGTCTCATACACTGTTCAAAATGATCTTCTCTTTGTTTTTTTCTTTTTTTTCCCCTGTCTTAGATCACCAGTTCTCTATACTCTCAATTGGGCCAACAATCAGAGTTTGATGCTGGTGTTTTAGCTGCTACAAAACGAGTAACACAAGGAAGCCTTCTGGAAGTCTTTGAGCCTGCTGTGGCAATGTCCTAAAAACATGACACACTCCACTAATGTGCTTCATCAGGTCAGGACACGTCCTTTAATTGTATGCTACTACATTATAGTTAGAGGCCCATATTTATGGAACACCATGAAAACCTGCACTAAAGAGGTATATTAAAAAGATGATAAAAGGCTTTAGGGCCAATTTAGTATTTATGTTGTGCCATAGAAACTACATGGAACAGGAAATTTTGAACAAAGATATGACGGCTATGAGTTTCATATAAATCCAAAAAAATGAAATTAAGTTAGTGTTTAAGAACACTTTCAGCTTTAATCAATAATTAATATGAATCAATTAAGGTTTAAAGGGACTCCATTTTTGACCAAGATTTAATGAGAGGGACCAAATTTACCCTCCCACCACAAATAACCAAATGATAGACAAAATACATGGGAGAGAAAAACCAGCATCAAGACACTGGGTATCAGACAAAAAAGATCGCTGCCAGACAGAATACAAAGTGAACCCTACTGCCCCAGCTTACTGTCCTGAGAGGTTCCAAGTCATGTGTGATACAGGACACAAAATGGGTGAGGGCTGGCGGACTTGCTGAGTTGAGGAGTTAGAGCTGAGGGTCTGGGGAGATCCAGGTGGCTAGTGTTCATGAAATAGATTACTGGAGAAGAGAAAGATGCACAGACAGAGAACTTGTTATAGACTGAATGCTTTGTCTCTCCAAAATTCATATATTGAAATCCTAACCCCCCAATTAGGAGGTGACTAGTCATGAGGGCAGAGCCCTCATAAATGGGATTAGTTGCCTTTTAAGAGATACTCCAGAGAATTTTATCACCCCTTCCACCACCTAAAGACATAACTAGAAGATGACTGACTATGAAGCAAGAGTCAGGCTCTCACCAGATACCAAACCTGCTGGGCTTTGATCTTGGACTCCTCAGTCTCCAGAACTGAGAAATAAGTGTGCTTTGTTTAAGCCACCCAGTCTACAGTATTTTTGTTATAGTAGCCTGAAAAGACTAAGACAGAACCCCAGAGATCTGCAGAGATTGTCCTTTGAATATGCAGCTAAAATGCTGATCATCACATACACACGAGGAAACAAAACAGGACTGAAAAAAGCACCACCCAGAAAGATTAGAGGGAACAACACTCAGTACACACACAAGACCAATACAAATGCCTACCCCAAACAGACTGAAAAAAAACAAAAGAATCTCACAATTCATGGGGCATTAGGCAAAGTGCATAGGAAGATCTTGCATAGTAGTAAGACAAAATTAATCCTAAAGCAGTAGTTGTTTGGCTGGGGGCAATTTGCTACCCCCTCCCCAACATTTGGCAATTTCTGGAGACATTTTTGGTTGTTACAAGTAGGGAGTCACTTAAAGGGCAGAGGCTACAGATGCTGTTAAACATTCTACAAAGCACAGCATAGCCCTTCACAACAAAGAAATAACTGATTCAAGATGTTGATATTGAGTGCTGATATTGAAAAACCCTGCCCTACAATGAACAGGTCTCTGGTCCAGTCAAATAAATCTTTTTTTTCTTGAAGTTTATTTATTTTTGAGAGAGAGAGCGAGCGAGATAGAGAGACAGAGACAGAGAAAGAGAGAGAGATTATCCCCAGGCTCCATACTGTCATCACAGAGTCCAACGTGGGGCTCGATCTCATGAATTGTGAGATCATGACTTGAGCCGCAATCAAGAATCGGACACTTAGCCGACTGAGCCACACAGGCACCCCCCGCCAAACAAATGTTAAAATCAAGATCCAAAAGAATCAAATTATTTTCCAGTAACTTAACTACATCCTACAACAAAGTTCAAGATTACTAGGAGTATTTAGCACTCAACAGATAAAATCCATTATGTCTGGCATCCGATCAAAGATGCCTACTCTCTATCCAGAGTAGGAAAAATTACCTATAATTAATAGAAAACAAATCAATCAAAATTGACCCAGAACTAATACAGATTAAACAGAATTAGCAGACTAGAAAATCAATGAAGTTATGATAACTCTATTACATATTCAAGAAGTTATAGACATGGGCCATAAACAAGCTCCAATGGAAACTTCTAAAGATGAAATTACAATACACAGAATGAAAAATACACTGGATTGGATTAACAGCTGATTAGACATTATAAAAGATAAGAATAATAAACCTGAAGACACAACAATAGGAATTACTCAAAATGAAACACAAGAAAAGATAAGTTTTTTTTTTTTTCTCCTTTGAAAGTAACCCTGTAGGGGCACCTGGGTGGCTCAGCCTGTTAAGTGTCCGACTTCGGCTCAGGTCATCATCTCATGGTTCCTGAGTGGGAGCCCCGCGTCGGGCTCTGTGCTGACAGCTCAGAGCCTAGAGCCTGCTTTGGATTCTGTGTCTCCCTCTCTCTCTGCCCCTCCCCCACTCATGCTCTGTCTCTGTCTCTTAAAAATAAATAAATGTTAAGAAAAAAGTTTTTTAAAAAGACACTCAAAAAAAAGCATTTGAAAAAATCCAATATTTATTCCTGATAAAACCTCTTGGCAAACCAAAAACAGAAGCATCATCAACTTTATAAAGGGCATCTATGAAAAACCTGTAGCTAATATCATACTTAATGACAGAAGTCTATACGCTTTCTTATAATATCAGGAACAAGCCAAAACTATCCATTCTCACCAATTCTATACATTGGACATTCTGGCCAGTAGAATAAGGCAAGAAAAGGGAATAAAGCCATACAGATTAGAGAGTAAGAAATAAAACTCACAATCTGCAGAATTTGCAAGCAATATAATTGTTTATTTAGGAAATTCAGTGGAATCTATACGTACACACAAAAACCTACCACAACTAGTAAGTTAGTTTAGCAAGATTGCTAGATATAAGATCAATATACAAAAATCAATTGTATTTCTACATACTAGTAATAAAAATTCAAAAACTGAAATTTATAGGGGCACCGGGGAGGCTCAGTTGGTTAAGCATCTGACTCTTGGTTTCAGCTCAGGTCATGACCTCGTGGTTCCTGAGTTCCAGAACATTGGCTCTGTGCTGACAGTGTGGAGCCTGCTTTGGATACCCTCTCTCACTCTCTCTGACCCTCCCTTGTTCATGCTCTCTCTCTCAAAATAATTAAATAAACTTAAAAAAATTGAAATTTATAAAACACTACCATTTACAATAGCATCAAAAAATATCAAATACTCAAGGATAAATCTGACCAAACCCGGAAAAGACCTGTACACTAAAACCTATAAAACACTGTAAGAGAAATTAAAGATCTAAATAAACAATGAGAGATGGGTGGGTCAGAAGATTCAATATTGTTAAGATGTCAATTCTCCCCCAAATTTGAACTACAGATTCAGTGCAATTCTAATCAAAATCCTGGCAGGATTTTTTGTAGATGTTGATAAACTTAACTCACAAAAGCTCATATGGAAATGTAGAAGATCCAAAATAACGAAAAACAACTCTGAAAAAGAACAAATTAGTTGATTTCAAGGCTTATCATACAGCAATTATTTTCTACCGCTATGTAGCTAATTACCATAAACTTAGTGACCACCCTCAGTTCTTGCCTCTTCTTATTCTGAAAAGCAGCAGCTTCACCTGTGTTGAACTCCCCTTGTACCTGGAATCTCTCCTGGAAAAGCACATTCCTTCTCAAGGGCTTGCCTGATTAAGTCAGGTCCACCAAGAATAATCTTAGTTTCTTAGTCAACTGTGCCACATTAACACAACATAATCACAGGAGTGATCGCCCATCATATTTACAGGTCCCTTCTATTATTATACAACAGTCACTGGAGACCATTTTAGAATTCTATCATCTACCCCAAATCAAGACAAAGTGGTAGTGGCATGATGATAAATAAAGCAATGGAACAGAACAGGGAATCTGGAAATAGACCTAGATAGATAGATCGATAGATACCTGTTTTTCTACAAACATGTAAAGGCAATTTAATGAAGAAAGGATAGTCTTCATCAAATAGTATTGGAACAAATGGATATCCATATGCAAAAAAATCAATCGATATCTCTCACCACATATAAAAATTAACCCCAAATGCATCACAGACCAAATGTGAAGTCTAAAACTATAAATCATCTAGAAGAAAACACAAGAGAAAATCTTTCTTACCTTAGGTTAGGTCAAGATTTTTTAGATATGACACCAAAAGCAAAATGCATAAAAGAATAAACTGATAAACTGGATTTCATTTGTCTAGGTAGGAGACTGAAGGACCTTTATAGTTTTTAGCCTGTAAATTTCTGCATTGTTTGAATCTTTTATAGCAATGTATTTCTATACTAAAAAGACAGAAAATACATAAAAGTAATATATATTCATTGAAGAAATAAAATTTTAAAATTACCTTTGAGACTACTGCTTGTAATTTGTTATAACTCTCACAGAATTTTCTACGAAAAGAAATCATACCATAGATAATTCTGTCTCATTTTCCTTAACATTATTACATGAATCCTGTCTAATATTATTAAATTATCCTTTGAAAAGGACAGTCCATTAATGGTTATACAATAGTTTGTCCATCTCTCCATTGTTGGCAATTGTTCACAATATTATTACTATTATAAATAGTACTGTAGTGCCTTACTTAAGATTTCTAGGAGTCAAGTAACTGTCAAAAAAAAATTTCAAGTGTTTCCCCACTAACGTCATTAAAGCTTAATTCACAATTAAAAAACACTGCATGAAAAGCTTGTACTTGTCTAAAACATTAATTGGTATGTATAAAGGAAACATCCCCATTTGAGATAAAATTCTAAAGAGGTTTACTCTGAAATCATGAACAATTAAGAATTTAATTATCAAAGGCACTGAGAGAATATTCAACTCCTGCAGAATCTCATTATCAACAGGCATTAGTCAGAGTTCCAAGTCCTAGACAACAGATAAACAAAAGGAGCTGACTGTTCTGTACAAAGGGGAGCAAAAGTATCTTATGGATGGACTCCAGTTAGAAATTTTTGAAAACTATAGAAAATGCAATTTTCGGCACATCAACTCTTTAATTTACAAGCATATTTCTTTTCTTTCCAAATTTAGTTCATACTAATTAGAGATTTCACCAGCCTGAGAGCAAAAGAGCTTACAGTATATTGCCTATATACTGTAAAGATGACTTTATCTCCATACTTAATAAAATGAAAAAACCTTATCATAAGAACTTTAGTTTGGTATTTCTTAACAGTAGCATAGCTATTCCTCAATCAACAAGACTTTAATGCATCCCATTAGAATGACCCAAATCTCTTCACAATAATATAAATAACTCAGTTGTGTTCTTCTCTATTCAAACTGCAAGTACTGTATGTTGTTAGGCTTGACAAAGTACAACCAGTCCAGAACTGCAAAAGCAGATAATGATTATCAATGAACTCTTTCCCTACTCCTCCTTGTTGAAACTATTTGTGTGCTCCACCCTACCTCTGTATGACCAGTTGCAGAACAATCTGGCCCCCACTGAAAATGACTGAACTGAAAGGAGCATTACCTTCGTGAATCACACTGACTCAGTGTCTGTGACAGATACGATGAATTTGGCACTGATGAATTGGCATCTTTTCCAATCTCCCTCTAGTTGTTTTCTGCTACTACAGAGGTCGAAAGCTAAAAAATTATTACCCAGGATCCCTTGCAACTAGAGTTCTAAATGTGAATTAGGTTCGGCCAAGTGGATTCTCTGACAAGAGATACGGAAAACAGTAAGTGAAGTAGGGGCCATTTTCCTGAAGTTCTGGCTGTCCACAAGACAGACTATGTAAATGTTGGGTGTGTGTTGTATGTGTGTGTGTGTGTGTGTGCATGCGCGCACAATTCTCCAGTTTTCAGTCACTAAGTGTTGAGTATAAGGAAGAAGTTGCAATTGTGGAGCAGCAATGCTGCCTTTCTAATGCCTGCATCAGACACGATGATACGTTGTTTTGTTTGTGTATGTTTGTTAAACCATACACAAAACTTACTATTTTAACAATTTTTTAAGTGTACAGAACAGTAGTATTAAGTACATTCACATGGATGTGCAACCATCACCACCGTCCACTTTCAGAACTTTTTCTTCATCCCAAATGAAAACTTTGTATCCATTAAACAATAACCCCCCCCCCCCATTATCCCCTACTTCCTCACCCCACAACAATCAACATTCTACTTTCTGTCTCTATAAATTGGACACTAGGTACCTCATATAAGTGGAATCATACAATATTTGTCTTTCTGTGTCTGGCTTATTTTCCTTAGCATAATGTCTTCAAAGTTAGTCCATGTTGTAGCACGTTATCAGAATTTCCTTCCTTTTTAAGGCTGAATAATATTTTGTTGCATGGGGGTGCCTGGGTGGCTCAGTGGGTTGAACCTGAACCTTGATTTCAGATCACATCATGGTTCATGAGTTTGAGCCCCACATTGGGCTCTCTGCTGACAACATAGAGCCTGCTTGGAATTCTCTATCTCAAAAATAAACGAACATTTAAAAAATATTTCATTATATACATATATCACATTTTGTTTACCCATTCATCCATCAACAGACATGAGTTGCTTTCAACTTTTGGCTATTGTGAATAATGCTCCTATAAACACGGCTGTACAATAACTGTTCAAGTCCTATTTTCGCTTCTTTGGTGTATAAACTCAGAAGTAGAATTGCTGAGTCTTTGGTAATTTTTTTTATTTTCAGGAATCACCACACCATTTCTTTTTCTTTTCTTTTGTTTTTTTTAGAGAGAGAGAGAGAGAGAGAGAGAGAGAGAGATGGCGCAAGTGAGAAGGGGCAGAGAAAGAAAGAGAGAGAAAAAGAGAAAAATCTCATGAGGGACTGAGAGAGTACTGAGGGGAGAGAGAAGCAGGGCTCACCCAAAGCAGGACTCAAACTCACAAACTGTGAGATCATGACCGAGTCAAAGCCAGCTGCTTAACCAACTGAGCCACCCAGGAGCCCACCATACCATTTTTCAAAGTAGCTATACTATTTTACATTTCCACCAGCAATGTACAAGTGTTCCAATTTTTCCATACTCTTGCCAACACTTGTTATTTTATGTTTTTTGTTTCTGTTTTTTTTTTTTTTTTTTTTTAACAATAGTCATCCTAGTGGATGTAAAGTGTAAAGTAGTTTTTATTTGATTTCCATAATGATTAGTGATGTTGAGAATCTTTTCATGTGCTTACTGGACATTTGTATATTTTCTTTAGGGAAATGTTTGTTCAAGTCCTTTGCCTATTTTTGAATCAAGTTGGTTTGGTTGTTGAAATGGTATATTCTTTTTAATTTTTTTAATGTTTTTATTTCTTTGTGAGAGAGAGACAGAGACAGAGAGACAGAGAGACAGAGAGACAGAGCATGAGCGGGGAGGGGCAAGAGACAGAGGGAGACACAGAGTCTGAAGCGGGCTCCAGGCTCTGAGCTGTCAGTACGGAGCCCGATGTGGAACTTGAACTCACGGACCACAAGATCATGACCTGAGCTGAAGTAGGATGCTTAACCGACTGAGCCACCCAGGTGCTCTGAAATGGTACATTCTTAAAATTGTTCCACGCCGGCCTTCTAATACCTTTGATGACTGTGGCAAAGGTAGCACTTCTTTGGCACACAAGTTCAAATCTTGTTATAGAAGTCATTCCTAGCAGCCCAGCCCAGAGCCTAGAGTAGTTTCTATCTCTTGTAATTGAACCTCGCCTGAATATGTCAGTATAGGTCAGGCCATTCAATCTTCCCAGTTGTTAACTTTCTTTTCTTTTCTTCTTTAAATGTTTACTTATTTATTTTGAGAAAGGGCAGGCATGTGGGAGCAGGGGAGGGGCAGAAACAGAAAGAAAGAGAGAATCCCAAGCAGGCTCTGCACTCTTAGCACAGAGGCCTGACATGGGGCCTGATCCCACCAACCATGAGATCATGACCTGAGCCGAAATCAAGAGTTCGGACACTCAACCAACTGAGCCACCCAGGTGCTCCAAACTGTCATCTTTCAAAGCAAGTGAAGTACCTAAGGTTAAAGGCTTCAAGCTTGCTCACAAGGTCCACATTCTAGTTCAATTCTAGGTAAGGCAAATAAATTTATGCTATTTCAACTTCCTGGGAAATTAATTAAGCAGGATATGGTTTCATCTGTTTTTGCCCCCCCATTAAATGCACATACTCTTGCATTATCTTTGGAATGAATGACTTGTTTTATTTTAATAAGCTGTACAACATATTTTTTTCTCAACCAAGCACACTGTGCCAATGGAAAAAGATGAAGCAGTAAAATGTCCCATTGATAATTTAAACACAACAAAGGCTCTGATCTGGTCATTTCATCTATTAAATAGGTTCAACTCTATCTATTAAGAATAAGAAAGTAGACAGGTGCCCCACGGCTTCTAGCCAGCCGTAGGTCTCCTGGGAGTACAGGAAAAGTGAGGAGGCTGTGGGCTTGGGTGCACCAGACTGCCTACTGTGAAGCCCACAGGGGAGAAAATAAAGGAGGCAAATAGCACGACAAATTAAAGAAAGGGGGAGAAAAAGTAAAACATGAATATGTCTAGCAAAAAAAGTTATCTAGCACCTAGGGCAGCAGGAGAGCTTAAGAGATTTTTTACGTTAGATTATTTTTATTTTTAGAGACTATGGTAGGGATTACTAAGAATATTACAAAGACCTGTATGATGAGCACATAATAGGTTCTCAACAAGCATTATTAAATAAATGTGCAAAAACAAAGTAGCAATCAAAATAACTGCCCCAATGCCCTTCCAAACAGGATTATTAAAAACAAAACGCCTTGTTTTACACTGGCTATTTCATTCTTAAGAGTATAGTCTTAAAAAGATTTTACATTTTCCCTTTATTTATGCACATTTTTAATAATAAAATTTTATTACAAATTCTTCAGGGCTTCAGTTTTACATCAACAAATTTAGAATGTCTAACTGCCAAGAGACAACCCCTGGTCACTAATTTGATAAACCCATAGGAATCAGGATCTGGTAATCAGCCTCAATGATTCAAAACTTGATCTTTTGTCATTACCCCAGAGTTGATCAAATTGAGTGAAACTACAAGCGAACTTATATAAGGTACTGATGGATAAACTAGAATGCCAATACTAGGCACATAAGTGTCTAGAAAGAATACTCAAGAATCTTGTCCCAGGCAGATTTGTTCACAACTCTGAAGTATCTAGAAGGCTGACTTAATAAGCAGAATGTTACTTACAGAGTAAGTAATCAGAGCACAGAAAAGCAGATGATTTTAAGCAACATTTTTATGAGACTTAATGTATAACGTCTGTGCCTCACAGAGTATCTGTCTAGAAAAAGTTGTTTACATCTCTCAGTTTATCTCTCTTTTCCACACAGGTAGATATAAAAAACCTTTGACTCCTCCTTTGCCTATGCTCCATGGAATCAATATAAACAATGGTTTTCAACCTGGCTACACATTAGAATAATCTGAAATAAAACAAACAAACATGCCCGTTCTACTTCCCATGCTTTTTTTTTAACTTTCTTACTGGATCAGAATCTGAGAAGCTTGACATCTGCATTTTTTAAAAGCTCCCCAAGTGATTCTGAAGCACTACACCAGACCATCCAATCTAACTCTGCTTGTTCTTCTACTTCTGGCTTGGCTAACATTTAATCTTTCAAGTTCCTTCACACATATCTTATTTCATCCATTATATGTTGATTCTGTGTTGAGCAGCTGTTTCTCCTATATAAAAATCTACATGATACAACTGAATAAACTATACCTATACACAGAACTGCAGGTAAAGACATATCACACTCTAGGGTTGACTACTGATATATATTAAGAAAAACTGCATTTAGTTTATACTAAAAATAATCCTTCAGAGTCTGTTTATAATACCCTAGCACCCAGGAAACAGAAACTTTTTATTATTTTAAATAACTGATCAAATGTACCCACAATTTGGGGTGCCTGGGTGGCTCAGTCGGTTGAGCATCTGACTTTTGATTTTGGCTCAGGCTTGATCTTATGTTCCCGTGGGTTCAGAGCTGTATTGCAATCTGCTTGACAGTGTGGAGACTGCTTGGAATTCTCTATGCCCCTCCTCCACATGTGCTCACACATGTGCACACTTTCTCTCTCTCTCAAAAATAAATAAACTTAAATAAATTTACCCACAATCTATATATTAAAATTTTTTTTAATGTTTATTCATGTTTTTGATAGAGCATGAGTGGGGGAGGGGCAGAGAGAGAGGGAGACACAGAATCTGAAGCAGGCTCTAGGCTCTGAGCTGTCAGCACAGGGCCTGACGCAGGACTAGAACTCACAGACCATGAGATCATGACCTGAGCTGAAGTCGGACACTTAACTGAATGCGCTACCCAGGTGTCCCCACAATTTATATATTTCTGATAATTATAAGGAAAAAAGTCTTCAAAACATAGTAAGAAAGCTTAAAAAAAAATCTATAATAAATATTAAGTCTATAAATCCCTGGTAGGATTTAAGAGCTTTATTTTCAACCTGTCCTTTAACTTAAAAGAAAAGTAACATGATATAGTGAAGAGCAGTGAATTGGTTGTCAAAATTCTTGGAGCTCAATTTCAACAACATTAATTACCCTTTTAGGTGATTTAAAACAATCTAAACTTCTTGGCATCTCAATACCTTATCTATAAAATGAGAAGGCAAAGAAAGAGCTAATAGAAGGAAACTAATATTTATGAACATCTATTATAGATCAGACACTGTCCAGGATGATTTCACATGTGATTTAATAATAATATTAATAGCAATAATTATAATAATAAATTCCTGCTTCATCTTTGCCTAGTTGCTTTGGGGACTCTGACTGGACCTGTTTTATGTTTTATTTTATTCATTATCTTTTTAAGATTTTATTTTAATTTTTATATTTATTTATTTTTAAGAATATATATTATTTCTCCTTTTTTATGTTTATTTATTTTTTAGAGAGAGAGAGACAGAGTGATATCAGGGAAGGGGCAGAGAGAGAGAGGGAGACACAGAATCCAAAGCAGGCTCCAGGCTCCGAACTGTCAGCACAGAGCCTGACATAGGGCTTGAACCCACGGACTGTGAGATTATGACTTGAGCTGAGGTCAGTCATTCAACCAACTGGCCACCCAGGAGCCCCTAGGATTTTATTTTTAAGTAATCTCTACACCCAACATAGGGCTTGAATTTAAAATCCCAAGGGGTGCCTGGGTGGCTCAACTGGTTAAGTGTCCAAATTCATTCAGATCACATCATGATCTGGCAGTTGGTGGGTTCAAGCCCCGCATCAAGCTGTGCTGATAATGTGGAGCCTGCTTGGGATTCTCTCTCTCAAAATAACACTTAATAAAACCCCCCAAAACTGAAGATGTCAAATGAGACTAATCATTCTCAAGGCCAAAATATCTTCAGAATAAAAAAATACATACTAGAAATAAGATCCAGATGATTTGGAGGTGATTTGTAATACAGCTTCTTCATTATAAAACTTTCAACTTTTGTTAAGAGACCCTTTTACAGATAGAAATAATACATTTTCCTCATTATTTGTTGGGAAATCTAGGCTAACTATTTAGGTACCAAAATCAGGTACATACACGTATTAATAATACAAACAAATAGCTGGATTTCAAAAAATATTTTCATTTCAGGCAACTATTAATTTCCCTTATTTTATAACCACCATGTCACCAGCCCAGTATCCCAATGAATAACTCTGTTCTTTCTCCCAGGGGAACTACAAACCTATCTTTGTGATAATCCCTTGTTTTTCTTTATAGTTTCAGTACCTAAGCATATATTCATAAACAATATAGTTTTGCTTGTTTTTCTCTTTTATATGAATTGAATCACACTGTATGCATTCTTCAAGTATTATACAAAAGTAGATTGTAGCATTCACCTGTTTTAAAAAAAAATTTGAATGACAGTAATTTTGGAAAAAGTTTAGAGGACTGCTAAATTGATAAAAACAGACTCAAGATTCAAAGTCATATAGGAAATGTTAAATAGCCATTTTAATTTGTCCATGAAGACAAAATTAATGGTATATCACCTCAGAAGAATTAACTGCACAAAATAGGGAAGCATATTCAACCAGAACCAAAAAAACTCAGTTATCATATTCTTCAAAGGAAGAAGACAAAAGTATGTACTGTTCCTTGATATGAACTCAAAATCCTTTTTCAGTAAAAAGTCCCTGGAAGACTTGTTTCTTTGACTTTTGTATGATTAGTACAATGAGGTGAACAGGATTATCAGTTACCCAATCAACACCTACTGGAAGAGGAATACAGTGGGCAGGATGTGCAGGTACAAGATATTCCATCTCTGCAGAGTGTTGTTCTTTAAAAGAATGTATGTCCTAACTCACACACTCTTTGATTTCTGAACTGTGTTCAGTACATTTTTAGGAAGTAACAACAGGCAATAATTAGATTAGCTACCACCTTAAGACATTTATGAAGGGCCAGAAAGTGCTCTAAGTGTTTTACTTGTATGTTCATATAATTCTCACAACCACATAAAGTAGGCATTATCATCTTCCTCAGTTTACAGATGAGATAACTGAAACAGATGGGTTAAATAACTTGCCCAAGATAAACTTGTACTAGTAACTAGTACAGACAGGTTTCCAACCCAGGCAATCTCATTTCAAAGTCCATGTTCTTTCTCACTACACCACACCACCTCACATAAGCTGAGGGTTCTTGTACTTCTGTAGGGATTGAATCTCATAAACATTAAATATTTTCTAGTTATCAGCAGAGGAATTTATCAAAGGTTTTCAGTTACATTACATAAAGATTACATCAATGAGACTGCTTAATGATGGAAGCTTTTTGAATCACAGATTTGCACTGTACAGGCTCAAACATTTACTGTCTGCTATATCCAGATGTCAGGTAATAAGGCACTGGGGATATAGACAGTATTAAAATGCCCTCATGTTATGTTTGTTCACCTATTAAATATTTACTGTGCACATACTACGTGAAGAGTATCTCACTAGGCAATGTAGCACTTACCTAGATAAATATGAAACAGATCCTGGCCTCAATGATTTTTAGTCTAGAAAGGGATATTAAAGAAAGTCATTATGAAAAAAAGGTAAAATTACAGCTGCTATTTATATACATTAGCTCACTTAATCCTTAAAACAACACTAATAAAGTGGTTACTTATGAAACTTGTTTAAAAAATTAGGAAGTTAAGGGAAAGAGAGGTTATTTCCAGTTGGTGAGATCAGAAGAGTTCTTGGAAGTGACATCTGAGCTGAGCCTTTAAGGAAGGGTGAAGCTGTGAACAGAGACGGAAAAATAAAGGTACACTAACAAAGGGGCAGCTGAGTGGCTCAGTCGGTTAAGCGTCTGACTTCAGCTCAGGTCATGATCTCATGGTTCGTGGGTTCAAGCCCCGCGTCGGGCTCTGTGCTGACAGCTCAGAGCCTGGAGCCTGCTTCAGATTCTTTGTCTCCCTTTCTCTCTGCCCTTCCCTTGCTTGTGTTCTGTCTCTCTCAGTCTCTCAAAAATAAACGTTAAAAAAAAAAAAAGTTAAAAAAAAAAGTACACTAATAGAGGAAAATTGTATGAGCAAAGGTATGAAGACAGAAAACAATGGAGAACTATTAGTGTTCACAGGGCACAAAGGACTACTGGGATATTAAGCTGAAAATATAAATTGGGGCTAGATCATGGAAACCTTTGTCAAGTTAATGATATTCTTTAAAAAATTTTTTTAATGTTTATTTACTTTTGAGAGAGAGAGAAAGAAAAAGAAAGAGAGAGGCAGAAAGAAAGGGGGACAGAGAATCTGAAGCGGGCTCCACGGACAGCAGAGAGTGTGGGGCTTGAACTCAACAAACCGTGAGATCATGACCTGAGCGAAAGTCAGAGGCTTTAACTGACTGAGCCACCCAGGTGCCCCATCAAGTTAAGGGTATTCTATAGACAGTGGGGAACCACTAGAGATTTTTGAATAAGAGGATGACATAATAAGTGTGCTTTAAGGAGAATAGCTGTCAGAAAGTGTAAAACAGACTGTGAGGGATGAAGCTAGCATAAAAGTATTTAACAGACTAAATGAAGGAAATAGCTTCTAAAAATAGAGGCTTCACAGTTTGTGGGTTTGAGCCCCGTGTCGGGCTCTGTGCTGACAGCTCTGAGCCTGGAGCCTGCTTCAGATTCTGTGTCTCACTCTCACTCTGCCCCTCCTCCACTCACACTGTGTGTCTCTCTCAGAAATAAATAAACATTAAAAAAACTGAAAGAAAATTTAAAAAAAATAGAGGCAAGAGATGAAGGAAATATGACAGCAGATGAAAAAATGGCGGTAACAGCATTCTTTCTGATAAATACTTTTTTTTAAAGTTTATTTTGAAAGAGACAGAGTGCAAGCGGGGAAAGGGCAAAGACAGAGAGAGAGAGAGAGAGAGAGAGAGAGAGAGAGAGAGAATTCCAAGCAGGCTCAGCACCAGCAGTGCAGAGTCAGACACAGGGCTCGAACCCACAACCTGAGCCAAAGGCGGACGCTTAACTAACTGAGCCACCCAGGCACCCCTCTGACAAGTACATTTTTAAAAAGAGCATATGTGGACTTCTGCTTGTGGGAAGATGGAGTAGACATACTTTTCACTATTACTCCCTGGATAAACTCAAATCTAGAACATACAAAGAATTCCTAAAATTCAACAGTAAGAAACTAAAAATCTAATTAAAATTGGTGAAAGACATGAACAGGCATGTCATCAAAAAAGATGTATGAATGGCAAAAAAGCACACGAAAAGATGTTCAACATCACCAGCTGCTAGGGAAATGCAAATTAAGACCATGATGAGGTATAAAATGTCACAATATGGAATGCTGTCAAGGATGCAGAGAAACTGGACCTCTCACACACTGCTGGGGGAAAGTAAAATTGTACAGCCATGCTGGATGATAGTTTGGCCAATTTCTTTAAAATCTGAGCATACGCTTACCATACAACCGAGCAACTGTACTTCTGGGCATTTATCCAAGAAAAATGAAAACTAAGGTTCACACAAAAACCTGTATACAAATGTCCCCAGCTTTATTACTTTTAATAGCTGAAAGGTGTATAAAAACAAAATATCCCATAATATGTGAACAGTTTAACTGTGGTACATCTATACCATGGAATACTATTTAGCAATAAAAATTAATAAACTATGGATACATACAATAAGTAGATGGATCTCAAGGGCATTGTGCTATTTGGAAAAAATCCAATCTCAAATGGTCATATACAGTATGATTCCCTCTGTAATATCCTCAAAATATCAAAATTATACAGGTGGAACACAGGAAAGAGTATGTATTGAGGGTGGAGGGTAACCCAAGGGAGATCCTTATAGTGATGGAATAATTCTATATTTTAAAAAAAATTTTTTTTTAACTTTTAAAATTTATTTATTTAAGTAATCGCTACACCCAATGTGGGGCTTGAACTCATGACCCAGATATTAAGAGTTGCATACTCTTCTGAGCCAGCCAGGTGCCCCTCTATATCTTAATCAGTGCAATGGTTACACAAATCTACTCATGCTAAAGTAACACACAACTACACACACATTTTGAACCAGTGTCAATTTCCTGGCCTTGATATTGTACTATAAATATGTAAGATATAACCAGTGAAAGGTATGTGGGATCTCTCTGTACTATCTACACAACATACTGTGAATCTTTAATTATTTCAAAATAAAAGTTAAAAAAAAATTTAAAGGAGCAAAATGTCCTAAAAAATAGCAGATGCATCATATGTATGTATCTTTAAATAAGTAAAATGTCAAACTATTAAGAGTTCTCCTCCAGTGGACTCCTTCACTACCTACATTAAACATTTCTAAAATTTCTAAATTTTATACAATAAGCATATAATACTTGATAACCAAAGAGAAGACTCTTTAAAGAAAATGAAAACAATATTATTTCTCCCTGTTTGAAGCATATCACACAAATAAGATATGAATAGAAAATTAAGAAAGAAAATCAATTAAACTCAATTATTAATCTACGTATGCATATATACACTAAATAAAAGAAATAGTGAGGCAACTAACAAGCCCAAGAGGTCCAAAAAAATATCTAATTGCAGATCCAGCACCATCACGCATTACCAGTGTGACTTTGGAAAATGACTTAACCTTTGTACTTTAAGAGATCAAGAGATTACGAACAGAACCTAATCAGAAATATTAAACATACAATGTTTTGTAAATCAGGATGACAGAATTCTTAAAATGGTAGAATTGGAAATGACTTGAATGGAAGATTTAGTACAATTCCTCAACTGACAGCTTAAGAAACAAAGGGTTGAGAGTTAAATAAATTTCAGAAAGCTATTCTGCAACAGAATTCAACAAATAACCCAGAATGCATAGCAGTTAAGAATGCTGGCTCTGGAATCAAACTGCCTAGATTCAAATCAGGGATTTACAACTCACAGCTATGTGACCCTGCATTAGTTACTTAATCTCCTTGGGCCTCATTATTTTTATCTGCAAAATGGAGAGAATACTAGCTCTTACTCCACAGGCTTATTGTTAAGATTACATGGACTAAAACATGTAATGCTTTTGTAATAATGCTTGGCAAATACAAACTGCTCAGTAAATATAAGCTAATACTGCCATCCTCACTAACTCCTCTTTCTGCTAGTATTGCGCTAGGCCTGAAATTAAATCATTAGGATAGTCACCTATCAACTAATAGTTAAACCCACTCTTTTTTTTTTTTTTTAATGTATATTTATTTATTTTGAGAGAGAGAGAGAGCAAGCGAGCAAGGGAAAGGCAGGGAGAGAGAGTATCCAAACCAGACTCCATGCTCAGCGCAGAGCTCAGCTTGACATGAGACTGGATCTCACAAACTGTGAGATGGTGACCTGAGCTGAAATCAAGAATCAGACACTTAACCGACTGAGCCACCCAGGTACCCCCAAACCCACTCTTAACTCAACCTTTGGGTTAATATGAAATAATTATGAATATCTGAAAACAGCTGTAAAATCTTAATAAGGTTTTGCTCAAGATGGAATTACCTTTCAGGGAAACAACAATGTAATCAAAGAACAAACTGAAAAGTAAAATAACAATAGTGATTCCAATTAATCGGTGTAGACTTCAACTCAACCTGAGTTTCTCATATAAAGACTTACTTAATATCAAGTTTAACTAAATAAAAATATATTTCAACAGGAACATATGAATATTTAAAAAAAATATGTTATAGGTTGATGATAATTGATTATTGTTGACATCTAAAAGTACTTCTAGGGGTGCCTGGTTGGCTGTCAGTGGAGCATGAGAATCTTCATCCCAGGAATGTAGGTTCAAGTCCCACGCTGGGTGTAGAGGTTACTTAAAAATAAAATCTTAAAAAAAAAAAAAAAAGTACTTCTATACCTTAACAATTAACTTGGGAAATTTTCCTAAAGTGACAGGCACAGGGCGCCTGGGTGGCTCAGTTGGATAAGCTTCTGACACTTGATGTCGGCTCAGGTCATGATCTTACAGTTTGTGAGACTGAGCCCCAAGTCAGGCTCTCTGCTGTCGGCATGGAGAATCCCTGAGAATCTCCTACTTGGGATTCTCTCTCTCCTTTTTTCTCTCTAAAAAAATAAATAAACTTAAAAAAAAAAAGTGAGAGGTACCAATAACTGGAAATAGACAAACCATCCTGGTGGTCTTAATTATACAAACACATAAGAGACCAAAATGACTTTCAAGTTATCATTATACAATCTTTAGAATACAAAGGATATATGAACAAAATGAAAACTTTACTTTTTTTTTTTTTTTAAAGTGTGCTTCGTGCCCAGCACAGAACCCAATGCAGGGCTCAAACTCACGACCCTAATATCAAGACCTAAGCTGAGACCAAGAGTCTGATGCTTAACTGACTGAGCTACCCAGGTGCCCCAAAAACTACTTCTGTGTGTTTTCAGAACCAATGTTGAGGTTCATATGATGACAGTAATTTAAATATGCTGGATTTTTCTTGTAGTTTCACTCGATCATGTGTAATCTAAAATACTAGAGTATAACCTGAAGTAATTGTCTTATTTAAAAACCATATATTGTCTTTAAAAACCATTCATTTGAATGCCTCTAAAGGAATTTAGAACTGATTAAACTTGATTCATGAACACAAAATGTGCTGTTTTTGAAAGTTATTACTGATTTGGCATACAGTAAAATTTTTTTAAATTATAATTTCCAAGTGACCATATCCCAAGACAAAAAAGAGGGGGAAGAAGGGTGACTGGGTGGCTCAGTTGGTTAAACATTGGACTTCATCAGCTCAGGTCATCATCTCCCAGTTCGTGCGTTTGAGCCCTGTGTCAGGCTCTGTGCTGACAGCATGGAATCTGAAGCTTGCTTCGGTTTTTGTGTCTCCCTCTCTCTGCCCACCCTCCACCCCAGCTTGTACATGCTCTCTCTCAAAAATAAACAAATCATTAAAAAATTTTTTTAAAAAAGAGGGGAAGAGATTTTTAAAAATTATATAGTAAATATATTCTCCTTAAAACAATTAAACATTATAGTGAACTCAAGCTAAAATAACATTAAATCCAATTGTACATAATAAAGCTTACTTATTATACATTTAATATAGACAAATTCTATCAGTTTGCAGATCCATAAGCCAGAGCATAAAATTAACTTTTATGAAAGTAAGAAGACTAAACTATAATGTAGAAGAATGAAGTTTACTTTGGGCATTTAGCTCTGCAGTTTGTAGTATTTAGAACTATGCAGCTTTTTTTCTAATCCCATTTTTATTTTTTAATCCTATTTTTAAATCTTTTCATCAAATTTTCTCTTTCTTTTTTTAAACGTTTGTTTATTTATTGTTTAGAGAGAGCATGAGTGGAGGAGGGGCAGAGAGAGAGGGGGACAAAGGATCTGAAGCAGGCTTTGTGCTGACAGAGAGCCCCATGTGGGGCTCAAACTCACAGTGAGATCATGCTTGAGATAAAGAATCGGATACTTAACCGCCTGAGCCACCCAGATGCCCCGTTTACCTTCTTTTTTTTTTTTAATTTAATTTTTTTTTTTAACGTTTATTTTTATTTTTGAGACAGAGAGAGACAAAGCATGAACGGGGGAGGGTCAGAGAGAGGGAGACACAGAATCTGAAACAGGCTCCAGGCTCTGAGCTGTCAGCACAGAGCCCGACGCAGGGCTCGAACTCACGGACCGCGAGATCATGACCTGAGCCGAAGTCCACCCAACCAACTGAGCCACCCAGGCGCCCTGCCCCGTTTACCTTCTTAAGCACAGAGCATTGTTTCCAAAACATCTATGAATTCTGGTATAATTTCAAAAGTTACAAAGACCCTGAACCAATTTCTACCAACCATTTTTGAAACTCCATCAGTGATTCTTTACTATTTTGTTATGTCCTACTTCTGAGCAGTAGAGTTTGATGCAGCACATTTGAAGAAATTAAATTGCCTTCTTAGTTACATCATCATTCTTTTGGCTGCACTTCAGTTCAGGGACGTTTTTTTCTGTCCAGATCATGCAATCTCATATGCTATTAAAAAAAAAATTGTCATGTATACCAAAGAACCCACACTTTTTCTGGCTCCAACTTGCCTTTAAACTAAGACTCCCACTGGCAGGATGCATCTAATTCTATACCACATCCAGAACTATCACAGCTCAATGAGTAAGAATCTAATTAGACAATATTGCTCAGTTTAAACCCTCAGTTGCAGTAAAATGTTTTACACAATGATGATAATTTAGTAGTAAATTTGATGAGGGGTTCTTGATCTGGCTGCATGCCAGTACAAAGAAATATACCAGCAAAGAAGTATATAAATTCTAATTCTTATTCTAATCACTAAAATGATATTTGGAAAGACTAGTAGTTTGATATATTGATTGGTAAAATCTTTATTTCTAAATATGCTACACCTCCAAATCAAATCGACATGATGGAAAATGAGAAACTGGCTCAAGATTTCAAAACCCATCACAATATTGTGAAAATATACTGAATTTGGACTCAAAATTTAATGTATAGTTTTGGCAATCTTTGACTTTCATGACAATATTACATTAATAAAACTGACATTGATTTAATTTAGTCTCGAAGTTCCAAATTAAAACCAATTTGCAGACATTTTCAATAACTCAGTGATACGGCATAACTTACAAGATTTGAAATTAGCAGAATTCGTGGTTCTCACCTCCTACTAGATAGAATGTCTTACCTGTCAAGAATTTTAAGAGAACAAAGGATCAAGATATTAGATACTACCTCTCTTGTCCACTGAGACACTCACCTAAGCCCACAATAAAAATTTAAGACAAATATAAATATAGGTCACTGACTCCACAACACTCTTTTGAGGTACACATGATAAAAACTATTTTATGGTGAAAGACTGTGATGAAACTATTGTAACCAAGTTTTCCTAGTTTCTACTATCCTAAGCAAGAGCAAAGATAAACTCATATTATGTTACATTCTGTACTGAAGTGATTTTATTACCAGGAAGACCCAATGTGTAGGGAAGTAACAGAACACTTCAATATGGAGACATGAAGTCTAGACTTAACTAGAAGGTTAAGCTTAAGATCCAGTGATGACAATGCTGTGTATATGGAGGGGGGGGGGGAGCCTAGGAATATTCACACAAGTCTGTCACAAATTCATATTCAATACTCATGTGACAAATTACCAACCAGTGACAGAGGCAGCATGTAAACACTGAATTGTTCTCCAAGCGTGCCTGGTCCATGCTCTCCAATTTTTGTTAACTTCTGGATTTCTCAAAGGTAAGAGGACAGTAAAACCTAAAGTAAGAATTACTGTCATGATCAATGGCTGTGTTAGATTCACACTACGTAACACCATATATTACATCAGGCCAGAAGGTAAGAATTTTCAAAGAATGTCCACTTAATATGGTCATTCTTATAAGACAAAATAATAATATTCATTAGAACATCTGTGATTCAACAATTTCTCAAAAACAGTGTTTAAATTTCAATTCTGAGAAAAGCCATGAAAATGCTTCCAAATCAACTATGGCAAAGTTTTGAAAATGCATTGAGGATTTAGTGGTTAGCAAAATACATTTTTATAAGTAGTTGTGCAATGTGAGAATTTTTACAGAATGCAGAGAGTACTACTGAAATCAAAACTGATTTATCTGTGATAAACAAATAAACAGTAAAAATAAAATGTTTTAAAAAATAAACAAAAATGGATTTATCTAAGTATATCTGCAAGTTCTGCCACTGTGGTCATGATGGCTTCTTCTTGTTTTAGGGAAAATGCTCTACCACAAAACTGATTTTCTTTACAACTAAGGGACAGTGAGAACTGTCAAAGGGAAACAAAAGTAACCATTAGGCATTTAATGTGTTAATTATACAACTCCAGGGGTGCCTGGGTGGCTCAGTCAGTTAGTCTGACTTTGGCAGGGGTCCTGATCTCGCAGTTTGTGAGTTGGAGCCCCACATCGGGCTCTGTGCTGACAGTTCAGAGCCTGGAGCCTACTTTGGATTCTTTGTTTCCCCTCTCTCTCTGCCCCTGTCCCCCAAAGATAAATAAACATTAAAAATTATACAATTCCATTTAATAGTTTCTTTAATGTTATAGTAATATTAAGATGTAACCTTAATAGAGAGTTCTATTTCAGTTCCATTCAGTAAATTTTTAAATGCCAAGACTTTTATTTAGAGCTAAGTATAAAGGCAAGGTCTTTAGAGAAATCTGTCTGGTGAGGGTAAACAGAGATATAAGCAATAGTAATACTACGTAACTTCCAACTAAATATCTTTTGTATTAAGTTAAAAGGGAGTTAATCTTTTGACAACAGTTAAAGCAAAGAATTCATCTCTCCTTTGAAGAAATAATTACTAGTCCGCTAAGCATTTGAAGATGACAGTCTATATACATAAGCTAATTGAAAAGTTTTTGCAATAAAGTACATTTTCACTGCATGAAGATTAAATAGTAGATACCTGTTTAGAGAAGAAACACTTGATCTAAAGTTTGTTTTGAAATGGCCAACAAATGTGCAAAACATACAGTCAAATAAAAAGTTGCAAAAGTAAAACAACATATGAAACATAGCTAAAGTCAAAGACTTCTTGAAGCCATGTTATAATTTAACAATTACAAAAGGAAATTAACTTACTTATACTAAAGTGAACATAAGTATTGCAATCATTATTTTTCTGGCACAATTATTGTTTTGGTACCGTCTTCTATAAAAAGCATTTGTGTACCCACCTATCCCAGTTCTGTTTACTGACAACTACAAGCATCCTCTATTCTTATTTTTCTAGATTACTCTCCTAAAAATATTATTTATACAATATATACAAAATTGCATCAATACTGGTCCTGCAAATGTATCAAAAGAACTTCTCCAATTTTCAAGAGGTGACTCCAATCCTGGAGTTACGGGTGAGAGAAAGAGCTGGTACTCCTGGGCTGCAGTGATTTTACGTAGACAGTTGGCCCTTGAACAACATGGGTTTGAATTGCACAGGTCCACTTATATGCAGGCTTGTTTCCCGATAAATACGGTACTGTAAATGTATTTATTTTCTCCTCCTTATGATTTTAACATTTTCTTTTCTCTAGCTTACTTTACTATAAGGATACAGTATATAACACACATAACATACAAAATGTGTTAATCAATCGTTTATGTTATCAGTAAGGCTCCTGGTCAACAGGCTATTAGCTAAGTTTTTGTAGAGTCAAGAGTTATAGGGGATTATGACTGCATGCTTCCAACCTCCTGGTGTTCAAGGGTGAACTGCAGTTTTATAACCCTTTTAACCTGCATTGATCATATTTTTACCCTGTGGTCAAAATAATGTGTCAACTCAAACTGTCAAAGCGGAACCAGTCAATACTGAGTCTCTGTAAAACCTAAGCGTCCAAATTCTTGTTTTGAGGTTTGTTTGTTTTTTTTTTTAATTTAATGGTAACGTATTAAATCTCTTCTTTTTTAAAGATCTAAACTTGTCTGGTATTTACAGTAAACTTGAAGAAAAAATACAAAGACAAAAACACGCTATTACTGTTAGTAAAAACCCAAAATGATACCTTTATGTTCAGAATCACCCCCTTCACTATCTTTTCCAAACATCACTTCCTTTTTACTACTTCCCCCCAGTCTTTACGGCAAATCAATGTTCAACACCGCCCCAGATTATTAAAACGATCGCCTATTCACAAATGAGAAAGCCCCATTATCCAAGCACATTACCCTAGCGATCTTCGACGTTTTCAAAGACACCTGTGAAAACGCCAAAGCCCTAAATTAGATCCCCCAGGGCTCTTTTTCTTTCTTGACCCCGTTTCTCTTTTTAAGGCCCTTTAGGTCAGACGACTTCCTAGCGGACAGCCCCTCCCTTTTCCAATCAAACCTAAATCCTTCCCCTAATTACCACCCCCCACCCCCCCGACTCTGGTCAGCTACCTCATCATTCACAGCCGGGTTCCGCCGCTCGCCAGGCAACAACACTGACCGTGTTCCCGGCTCCTACGGTGCCTCGCCCCCACTGCCAAATCCTGGAGCATCTCTTTCTCCAGTCCCGCATTCACGCGGGACCCCTTCGATCTGCTTCCCTCACTATTCGGCTCTCAAAACCTTCCAAGCCCTTGTCTCTTCAAAGCCATCTCTCCCTCAGTCTCCCACTCTCCCACCTCACCTCAGGCTCTCGGCTCAACAGCCTCCATTTCCCACAGATTCCATTCTAGAGCCGACTCTCCAGGCTCCCTCAACCGTCTCCTGTGGCCCCTCCAGACCCCAGTCCTTGGGAGCCCCGGCTCCGCCCCTGACTCCCAACTCATCCTCGGCTGCAGGCGACCCCAACCCCCCGCTCTCGTCAGGCTCAGCTGCCGCTCACCTCTGCGGTCCGGGTCGGGCTCCCCCGACCCAACTCCGAGTCGGCGTCCGAGCCGCTGTCGGAATCCCGGGCCCTCCGGGCCTCGCCGGAGTGAAGCTCCTCGAGCGGCGGGGGCGGAGCCCGGGGAGGAGAGCCCGAGTGGAGACGGGGGCGGTGGCGGCTGCGCGCAGGCATCGCTTCGGCCTGTCTCTGTCGCGCCGGGAGCCACTTGAATCCGAACCGGAACTGCTTCGGGAGGAGGGGCCGTACCGGAGGGAGGCGGAGCCTACGGGCGGGGGTGGGGCCCAAACCGGAAGGTTCGCGGGACTCAAGCTGGGCTGGGGGAAGGAAAACCGCAGTAAGGAAGTCTGAGAGCGCATGCGTCAGGCCCAACGCCAAAGTGGGAGAAAATAAAAGGCTGGTGAAGTTGGGGTGGGGCCTATGGGATTAGTAAATAGGGTTTGGGAACAAGAAATTACCTAATTCCTTTGGAGGGAGCCAGCTCCTCTGCAAGAGCCAATATCCAGGGATCATTATTACCATTTATTGCCTTTACTTTCTGACAGCGCTTATGCCAAATGTTATATAAATATCTCACTTAATCCTTGTGCCAACTCTCAGGGTGTTATAACACAGAACTGCCAAGAAACCTACCTGAGGTACCGCAGTTAATACATGCCGAAGCCAGTATTCTTAAATCTAACAAGATTCTGTACTCTTCTCATTCCATTACCAGATAGTACCTAACCTGGCCTAGAATTGGCATAAACCAACTCCAAAACCACCTGTGACCTGAGCTCCAAACCCTCCTTGATCTTGCTTCCCCATCAAGTGCAGGGCAGACTTCAGAGGCTCTGATGGGATGGAGACAGGTTGGGGGGGAGGGGACAAGAGTGCCTACTGCTCCCGTGGGATGCCCTGCTGTAGCCTTTACCCTCAGGCTGGACTCAAGGCCAGAGGCAGTTGGGAGCCTTCCCACTGATGAGGAAGCATAAGGCAAGCTGAGGGCAAAGCACAAGCTAACAACACCCCCCACCCCCACCCCCGTGGGATATATGTGACATTCCTCAGGCACTTTCAGGCTGTCTGAGAACAAAATAAAGGAACGTAAACAAATGGTCAAGGGGCACCTAGGTGGCTCAGTCACTTGAGTTTCTGACTTCAACTCAGGTCATGATCTCATGGTTTGTAGGTTTGAGCCCCACCACCGGCTCTCTGCTGACAGCTCAGAGCCTGGAGCCTGCTTGGGATTGTGTGTCTCCCTCTCTTTCTGCCCCTCCCCCACTTACTCTCTGTTTCTCTCTCTCAAAAATAAACATTAAAAAAAAGAAAACAAATGGTTAATCTGAGACTCTCCATCATTTTACAAATTACAAGAAAAAGGCAATTTATCAATAGTTTTATCTCCAGGAACTCCCTACTGTCTTAAAGATAATGCTTTGCTAGAGGGAAAAACAACTTTAGTTTGACAATAGCTAGGCCTTCAGTAATCTGTGAGTCTTAGCATATGGAAATCTCTTTAAGAAACTTCCTCTGGACTTTACCTCCCCCAACTCCATAGTATATAACCAGTCACTCTTCACAGCTCTTTCTGCCCAGGGTCCTGTCCCCAGGCTTTAATAAAATCACCTTTTTGCACCAAAGATGTCTTCAAGGATTCTTTCTTGGCTGTCAGCTCCAAACTCCCACCACCTCAAAACCCCATCACCACAGCAAATCATATTCCTCCCAACCCATCAGGGCCTTCACGAACTCACCTGAGAGCGGGCAAGGCATCTTACCTCTTTTGCCCATAACTGCCTCTGACAGGAGGGCAGATATAGAGCTTTCTTAGTTTCTGTTGTGGGGACAAAAGCCCTTGTAAGCAGGGGAATCTCCCTCCCATCCCCAAAATGTTTCTAATTTTTTTTTTAATGTTTATTTATTTTTGACAGAGAGACAGAGTATGAGCGGGGGAGGGCAGAGAGAGAGGGAGACATGGAATCTGAAGTAGGCTCCAGGCTCTGAGATGTCAGCACAGAGCCTGACGCAGGGCTCGAACTCACAGACCGAGAGATCACGCCCTGAGCCGGAGTCGGACGCTAAACCGACTGAGCCACCCAGGCGCCCCCAAAATGTTTCTGATGACAGTCCTTTTGGCTCTTCAGAAGTCTAGGGCAACATTCACTTCCCTTCTCCCCCCTTTGATATACACAGTCCATTTCAGCTTTCTCTTTTGAGAAATCAGCCATCTTCAGTACAGAACCATTGTTCAAACCTTCCCCCACAAACCCCATGGCATCCTTGAGATGAAGTCCTCCTTGCCTCCTCTCCACATTACTCTGACTCCACAACCCTCGAAACTTTCCCTGGGCTGCATAATCCAGAGGCTCACTCAGCAGCCATATGGTTCCCACCCAATTGGTAGCCCACCCAGACCTGCAGTGCTTTTTTTTATCACTCATCCTTGGAATCAATCACCCCCTCTCCACCCTGGATCTCCACTTTAACTCAGTCCTCAGAACTAAATAGCCTTCCTCAGGGCCCAAAGCCTCTTAGTTCAACAAATGTTTCTTAGGCATTACGATGTGTTAGATACAGAATATCCTTTGTTTCATTTAATCCTCACAATTCTTTGAAGTAATTGCAATTATCCTTACTTTACAGATGAAGAAACCCAGGTGGAGAAGTAAAATAACTTGCAAAGATACGATGGATTCTATGTTGTCATGGAGTTTGGGGTTAGGGGAGTAACTTGGGGGGAAAAATGTCCTGTTCTCTCTGGAGGCCCCACGACTTGCTGAGTCACTTGCTTCTGTCCCACCTGTCCCTGCCAATCTCCAGGAAGGAGAAATGACACTGGAGAGGCAGAAGAGGAGTGACCGCAGAGACAGAGGGCTGGGTGGGCTGGCCCATGGCTGAAGCCTCAGTCCCAGTGCTGAGGGGAGATGCCGAAGCCACGCCTTGCCCCAGCGTTCTGGAACTGGAGGAGCTCCTGAGGGCAGGGAAAGTTTCTTGCAGCCACGTGGACGAAGTTTGGCCCAACCTTTACATAGGAGATGCGTGAGTGATAGCTCATCGGAAAGGGTGTGGGGAAGGGGACAAGGAGAGACAGTTCTTGGGCTCTTTACCAGAGATGAGGGATTGGGTGGCACAAGGAGAAATAGTTCTGCGCTGCACATCTCAGGCCAGGGACTGACTCTAGGACTCCTGTGTGCGGGGGTGAGTGCAGTGATCAGATGTGACCACCAGGGGGAGGAAAGCTTTTGCCTGCCTGGATGATTGGAGCTCCCAGAGGATTCTGAAATCTTCTGATATATCCTGGACAATTGGCGAGTCTCAGGGACAGAGGCCTGGGGAATGGTGCTTTCTGGTATGACATGGGATGGACAGAAAGCTCCCCTTCCTGAGTCCAGCCTCCTCTGGACACAGAGTGGGTGAGGAAGGTGAATCAGGGAAGGTGTCATTAAACATTTGCAAATTAGAAACAGGTACGAGGTGGTGGCCACAAGAGGCCAGATGTCCGTGGGAGGGCATGGGGCAGGAAAGGAGGGGCAGCTGGATTCCAGAGCTGAAGCAATTCTTTCCTTCCTGTCTTGGCTAAGGCAGGAGCAGATCATCTCAGGTAGCAAAGAGGGTCTGAAGATAACTCCCTATACCACCCACCCTTCCACCAGAAAGCTCTGAGGCCGGGGCTCAAGTTTACTGGGTTCCTTCTTGGTACCCTTTGGATATTGATGGCTCTGTCCCCCTGAAGCAGGGAGCCAGACAAAACCTCTCTTCTGGACCCCATGGCTTAGCCAGCAACCAGTCCCATTCCTCCCTTTCCTAGGGCCACGGCAAATAACCGCTTTGAGCTATGGAAGCTGGGCATCACCCATGTGCTGAATGCAGCCCACGGCGGACTCTACTGTCAGGGCAGCCCTGACTTCTATGGCAGCAGTGTGAGCTACCTGGGCGTGCCAGCCCACGACCTCCCCAATTTCGACATCAGTGCCTACTTCTCCTCAGCAGCTGACTTCATCCACCGTGCCCTCAGCACGCCCGGGGGTAGGAGTTGGGTCTGAACTCATATTCCAACCTGCTCAGTCATTGGGGGGCGAGATATCAAGTTTCCCCTCAAATATGGGTGCCCTCCCATTTCTAGTTTTTCAAAAGCCTTCAGGTTTTTAAAAATCCTCTGCTCAGTGCTACTACAATTTATCCAACTTCATTGCTTCATAGACAGGGAAACTGAGGCCTAGAATACAAGGTCATGTCACGAGTTAGGAGCAGTCCTGGGACTGAAAGCCAAGTTTCACAAATAGCAGAACAGTTCTTTCTCTGCATCATTCAGCTTTGAGAAATTGCCATTTAGTAACTAGATGTCTGGTTTCTAAAGTATTTTCAAATGGAAAAGAAAGCAAACTTAAAAAAAAATTTTTTTTAACGTTTATTCATTTATGAGAGACAGAGACAGAGCATGACTGGGGGAGGGGCATAGAGAGAGGGAGACACAGAACCCAAGGCAGGCTCCAGGCTCTGAGCTGTCAGCACAGAGCCCAATGCGGGGTTCAAATCCACAAACTGTGAGATCATGACCTGAGCTGAAGTCGGACACTTAACTGACTAAGCCACCCATATGTCCCTAAAAAACCAACAAACTTCTAATACCCAGGGTAGAACAAAGGAGGCTGGGGAAACTGGAGCCCGCACTCTGTGTTTATCCTGGGTAAGGGCCATGCCCCTTCTTACCTGACCCTGGGCAAGCCAGTGTCCCTCTCTGGACTTCAGTTTCTCATCTATGTGACAGGAAAGACAAGACTATGGCTCACAGCACTCTTTAACATCTAGAGCACTTTGACATTCGTTTTACAAGCATTCATTTACCAGCTATTTATTATTTTTTCTGTGCCAGGCACTGAGCTAGGTACTAAATCCACACTTAGACAAAGCAGGATCCCTGCTCTAATGGAACTTGCATAATCAAAACTTATATGTTTTGTGGAAAGATGGTCAAAATGTGGAGTATTGTGGGTACTATTCCTTTGAATGGGTAAATGTGAAGAGACGTGGGAGACCAGGGACAGGGCAAGGGTGCTCAGTCCAGAGGACCAGGAAGTGAGGAGACTTCCCTCTACAGCAGTATTCACTGGGCCACATGCAAAAAGGATGAGCTGCTCTGTGATTCAAGTGATACCATGAGTGGTCAGGAAAGCCTGGACAAGTAAATCATGTCTTAGCTGAAACCTGACAGATGAGTACTAAACATTAGTCAGAACATGAGCTAGAGAAGCTATAGGTAGTTGGAATAGCATGTTCTAGGGCTGGAGGCCAGAGACCATAAGAGCTTTAAGGAACTCAAAGTTACCCAGTGTTCTTAGATCTGAAGGTTGGGGTGAGACAGCCTGAGATGAAGCTGTAAGGTTAGCAGGGGCCAGCTCACGGAGGGTCTTGTAAGCCGTGTGTTGAGGAGTTTGGACCCTATCCCAAGGGGAGGCAAAGGGTGTTGATATACCCATTTGACTGATCAGGAAACTGGGAACCCTAAAGGCTGAATGGTTTGCCCAGGGTTACATAGTACACCCAAGGCAGAGCGGGGAAAGGAACTTGGGTCCCTACCCCTGCCCTTGGGTGGGCCAGCTGGTGGGAAAGGGTCTTTCACCAGGATGTCTTCCTCAGCCAAGGTCCTGGTGCACTGTGTGGTAGGGGTGAGCCGCTCTGCCACACTGGTGCTGGCCTACCTCATGCTACACCAGCAGCTGTCCCTGCGCGAAGCAGTGATCACCGTGAGGCAACACCGATGGGTCTTCCCCAACCGAGGCTTCCTCCACCAGCTCTGCCAGCTGGACCAGCAGCTGCGGGGTGCAGGCCGGAGCTGAGGGGCCAGGTGAGGGCTGGGCAGGGAATGAGGGGGTGAGGGGCAAGACTGGGTGCAGTTAAGAAGTGAGAGGTCAGGTCAGGGCTGGATGGGGAACCAGGAAAGGGAAGGCCCATGAGGGCTGGCAGGGGACATGGAATGGGACCAGTTCAGAAGTGCGTTGTCAGGGCTAATGTGTAGCCAGAGGGAGGGTTGAAGGGGCCTGGCTAAGGCAACCTTCCAGAAGGAGCCTTTCTCCTGCAGCCTACTCATGTTCTTCAGACCCCTGAGAGGATGGAAATGTTAGGAAGGAAAGAGGTGGAAAACATATAATGGAAGAGGTGAGGCCTTCTTACCTGGTTCTGATGTGGCCTGCCCTGCTTCCTTGGCCAAAAGCCAGTGGGGGTTCACCTGAACTCCACTGAGGCAGCAACACAGCCAGTCCTGACACCTGTGGGCTGTCTGGACATTCCCACACCTCTGCATACCTCCTTCCCAGGTCCAGATCCCAGCTCCAGCTCTGGGGGGAAAATGGGGCTACAGCTGTCACTCCAGGCTTCAGCCCTGCCTCACCCTTCTCACAATGGTGAAGGAGTACAGGTACTCCTGCCACCAGCCATGGCCTCCTTACCTGAGCCCAGCTTGATATAAAGTTCTCCTGCCATCATGCCATTCCATTCCTTGCCTCAGACCCAGTACCCCACTCCCTACCTGTCCTCCCCCAATCAATCTGATCTCAGAGATCCACAGAAGCAGCCTCCCTAACTTCATTCCCTCTCAGGTTCTGAGGACCCCTGTAGGACATTAAAGGTCTATCCAGCTCCTTTCTACTTCCGTTTACCCTCCGTCCTGCGGCCCCATGTGCAGTGCATTCAGAGCATTAACAGATGGTCCTTAAGTTACAGAAGAGGAACAGATCCTCAACACTTCCTCCCCCAGGTCTCCCCACTCCTGATGGGGGCCTCCTGTATCTCCAGCTGCCTAGTAGAAGGAGTTGGCTGCTCCCAACAGCAACACTGCTTCTCAGGCTCCCGGCCCACAAACGGTCACCGAGGTGCTACTTCAATTTCTTTGGCATCAGCCCTGTTTTCCTCCAGCTCAGCTGGGAGACCACAGGGACGTCTCTTCCTGTGGTGGAGTGGCTGTGCTGGCACCAGCATTGTGAGGGAGCTGCGGTGTCACCTGCCCTTCTTCTCTCACCATGCTGAGGCTGGGTCTGTTTTGTCTGTCCCCAGTAGCCCACCTGCCTCACATTCACATCCCCCTTGAGGGCCATCAGCCAGGGAGCTAAGCCTCCTACCCATGCTGTGCCTTCCCTCATCTCTCCTCAACCCTGACTTGGGCTCTGTGCCTCAGTGCCCACTGGCTCAGAGGGGTTGCCAGCTAGGGGTGGGTGATGGGCCTGGGCTCTCTTGGGAGTTGGAAAAGTGGTAGCTTTCTCCTACCAAGAGCTTCCCAGGATGTGGACTGAATTGCCCTGCCCCCCACTAAAAGCTGTTCTTGTTTCTGAATTGTTAACTGGCACCACTGCCAGGGAGCCATGTAGCAACACTGACCCCTTCCTGATACTTTCAGAAGGATAAGCATCTTGGGGATGGGGATCAGAGCAGGACGGAGAGATAGGTTTAGAGTTTGGGGGTGAGTGTAATGGAAGAAAATTAGGGTTATAGCCGTGGTTGGGATTAGGCCTAGGGCTGAGCTGGGTGGGAAACCACTGTGCGGAGCTCTGTGGGTATGCGGAGCCAAGAGGGAGACAAGAATGGCACGTTCCCATCCTGCTCTCTCCTCTAAACAGGTTCAGGAAACTGGTGGAAAGCAGATCTCTGATTATGCCCAACTGCCCCACTTCCTTGGCTTGGAACCCTTAAATGCTCTGACCTCCAACTTCAGTATCTCTCCATCAGGCGGCTTGGGGGAAATCAGTTGGGCTGCAGCACTGCACACTTCCTTGAGGTGCCACCCACCAGACAGCCTGTGCTACTGGAGTCCCCAGGAGTTGTGCAGTGTGCAGCCTATATGGCCATACACAGCAGACCTAGGGACTCCGAAAGATGAGGGGGCCTTGGGGAAAGGTCATTTCTCTCCATGAGCCCTAGGCCCCAGACCTGCCTTATTTCTCCCAGCACCTGTACCCACTTGACCTTACATAGAGGACTCAAGGCAGAGGCAGGTTTAGATGGCAGTTCTTGCCTCTGCCCTGACAAGTCCCAGCCATTCTGGGACTTGGGTTGCCTGCCTATAACATGGAGCTCATCTCTTCCCCAGAGCTCGTCATTACTCCCTGCCGCAGGGCTGTGCCACTTTGCTGCCCTGGCACTGGTCCTGTTGGTGCTGCTGGAGGCTCTGGCCCAGGTGGATTCCAAGAAGATGGTAAGAACCCAGTGTGGAGTCCGCCCTAGAGCCTGCTACTCCATCTGCTTCCTCCCGCTGCCTGCACTCCCTGCCAGCCACTGTCTTCAGTCCCTGCAGGTGGGAATGGTCTGCCTTCTCAGCCAATCCTGAGGCTCCTTAGGCAGGGGCTCCAAGTTTCCTGGGGTGGGAGGATGGGAGGAGGGTGGGAGGGGACTCTAAGTGTTCATGATTGCCCTTAGCCATAGCTGCCTCCACCAGCTCTCCCCAGGGCTCAAGGGACCCCAGCAGGGGCTGAGCCCTAGCTCCCTGGAGTTCGGACTTCAGAGTCACCCTGTAGGTGTGGCAGCAGGTGTGCATATGTCTCTGTGTGTGTCTGTCATCTGGGAGTGTGTGTGGAGGAGTCCTGAAGTATATATGAGAAGGGTATCTGGAGAGCAGGAAGGACTCTTAACAGGCCTAAATCCAAGGTCCTTAACTGACCACAGTGGCCTTGGAAGGACCTAAAACACCATCTTGCTGACCTCAAGGGACAGTGAGACCTGGGTTAGGAATACTTTCTGGAGGAAAGAGGAGCCTGGCAGAGGGCAGAGTGGCTTCTGGACACACAGCCTCTGATGGCAGGCCAGCGCAGGTCTAAAGTCCTGCTCTGAACCCCACTTACAGCTTTGTTAAGTGTACCCACACTTCCCTCAGCCTGGGTCCTCTAGATCTTAATCCTGGGCCAGTCCTATAATCCTCAGCTCCCAACTAAGCACCCCTGGCCCTGAGTTCTGATGTTGACATCACTGCCAGTTTGTGTCTGGTTTTGGCTAGTCTCTTTTCTGTCCTCCTCCATGGAAGATCCTTCTAGCTCTAACCTTCTTTCCATCCTTCATACCACCCTCGAAGGCCAAGGGAGCTTTTAAAATGGCTTATTGGATCTTCTTTCTCCCTGCTCCACATATGCATACACACCATAGCAGACCCCTGCGAGCTGCCTCCACTCCCAGCAAGGCCAGATGCCTGGCTGGGCTTGGCACTGACCATGCCAGGGACCCAGTGGGTGAGTTGGGAGTGTCAGGGGGAGGCCAGAAGAGGGGAGCAGCACATCATGCTTTATAATTAAACTCAAATCAAAAAATAGAAACAGCATCAAGTGTGCGGAGACAGGCAGCTGGAAGCCGGCAGCACAAAGTGGCCGTCAGAGAAGACCACAGCCTGGGCCAGATATCCCCACAGGTGGGTGAGTGCCCCTATTTCAGGGGGGCCACAGAGCATGCTGAGTCATGAGGGTCAGGGCACCTGTGTCTATGTGTGTTGTGGAGGGACTGGGTTAGATTGGAGGACAGAGTGGGCTAGAGATACAGGCACAGACAAGAGCAGAATAGTCAGAAAGATGTGGGCTCGAATCCTGGATCCCATGCTTACTGGCCGCGTGACCTTGAACACACTGCTTAATCTCTCTGAGCCTCAGTTTCCTCATCTGTAAAATGGGGATGATAACGTTATCTGCTTTATAAGGGTACTGTGATGATCCAATGAGAAAATGTAAGCATTTAGCTCTGTCTGGTACACAGTCCATCCTTAGTAGGTGGTGAACATAATAACAATTATTGCTGGACAGAGAAAAAAAACCTTAAGAGACACAAAGAAACAGAGACTAAGCCTCACTGTCCTGGGGGAGGTTACCCTCTACCCAGGATATGGCTGAGGCTTGAAAGGGTAAGAGTAATAATAGTAGTAATGATAATAATAGTAAGATGCACCATTCTGGAGGCATCTACCATAAGGCAGACCCTGTGGGAGGTGCCTTACATTTAGTATTTCATGAAATTCTCACAGCAGCCCCATGAAAAAACTGGCTCGAAGAAGACCATACAAACACCTGACCTGAGAACTGCCCAGATCTGTCCTCCTCCAGGGCCTGCGTGCTGAGTGCAGAGCCCCACTGGCAGCTCATGCTGGCTGCCCGCCTGCCACCCTCCCCGAGGCTTCCTTTACCAGACTCCTCATTCGTCTTGCCCTGAGATCTCTGGCCTCAACTCTCCTGTGGCCACAGTCCCATCTGGTCTGCTTGGGGAGGAGGAGGGGGAAGCAGAGAGCCTGGGGAGGAGGGAAGGCCAGGGGGACGTCTGGAGCTTCAGCTGAGGAGGTGGATGGCAAGAGCTGCCCCCCCGCCCCGAGGAGGCCTGTGTCTTGGCCTGCCAGCAGGCAGAGTGGTGTGTCGGGGGCTGTGGAGGAGCATGAGCTCCTACGAGAGGCTGGGGAGAGCAGCATAGACAGGAGGAGGGACACACACAAAGACAGAAAACAAATACCTAAACTTGTCAACAGCGGCAGCACAAGAGCAGAGAAACCACTGCCCACAGAGGCAGGTATTCAGCTTAGGGAGAAGACACAAGAAGGAGGCAGAATGAGGGCCAGAGTGAATGAGGAGAAGAGCCAGGCCTGACCTGTCCCTACTAAATGTTGGGCGCATGCTTCACTCTGTGGTGGCCAAGGAGATGTGGGAGGAGGAGTCAGTCCAGGTCCAGGGGCAGCAGAAACCAGAGGAGCTGCTGTAGCCACTGACTTCCCTTCCTTGGATGTGACTGGAGCTTGAAGGATGAGTTCTTGCGCAGGGGGCTGGACCCCCAGTAGGATAGAGTGGACAAATGTGGGGTACATCTGTGAGCATCAGGTATGAGAACCTAGGTGGGACCAGACAAGGAGTACCCCAAAGTCCAAGGAAAAGGCCCCCATTCTCCAGACTTGGGTCTAAGGCCCCTAGGAGATTGAAACATGGGCTGTGGCCTAACAGCCCCCAATTCCTGATCCCTCTGCTGGTTCCTCCTCTTCCCAGGAGCCCCCTTGGGACCAGCTCTGTGTCAGCCAGAGCCTGGCTGCCTGCTCCCTGGCACAGCTGGACTGCGATGCACCCAATGGCCACAGGGTGGCGGAAGTACCCCACGCCAAGCTCAGAGGCCAGTGTGGGTCTGCCAGGCTTCCCAGAGCTCCATCTCCTGCAGCTCCAGCTGCTGGCGGCAGACCAGTGTGGCTGTTGGACAACCCTGGGGCCTGGGGCTTTCTCCACCCCAACACACTATGCCACTCCCTACCCTGTAGCTACCGCAAACCCAGCCACTGCTCTCATTCTCAGGTCACACCCCCAGGGAATCCTAAAGTCAGGCAAGGCCAGGATTTTAAACATTAGACAGACCATCGGCCAGACAGGAGCAAAGACTTGCTGGAGGCCACCAAATGAGTTATGGCCATGCTGTCCTCCCTCCCTCCAAAGTTCTCTTTCCAGCACTTCAGGTAGCTTCCATTGGACATGGGAAGCTCAGGGCCAAAAGCCTTTCATCCCAAAGAGATGCCAAGCAGAGAGGGTTTGAAAGGACTGTGCTTCAGTCTACAGCAGCCTAGATCTGCTCTCAGACCCCACCCCCACAGGCTCCAAGGGAAGGACCTGGAATTCTAGCCGCTTCACAGCGTTTGTGTTCTGGGCGGAACCTGCCCCAGCCCAGTTCCGCTCATGTGCTGAGTCCTGTCCCTGTACCCACTCCCCCATTCCTGGCCCCAGACCATGCCCTAGGTAGGTGGCAGGCCATTCAGCCTGCCCTGAGAGGTCACAGTGGGGGATGAAGGGGAAAGCTGGGTCTTCACTTCCACCCTGCCCACTGGCTACCCGCTGGGTGAGCTTGGCCAAGCCAGTGGCCTCCTGGGTGCCCATTTCTCTTCCTGGTCCTGGAACTGCCTACCAAAGAGAAAAGATGTTCTTCCCAGTTTGTACCTTCCCTAGTTACTGGTTGAGGGGGCCAGGGACAATTAGCCAAGATAGGCACTCCTTCCCAGCACAGCACCAGACCCAGGTTCTGGTGCCACAGATAACCCAGCTCTGCAGGGTCCCGGACACCCTCAGCCAGATGACTCCTGACACAACTCACCCTCCCTGGGTGAGGCCTGATCTTCAGCACTGGCCTGAGTCATGGGGGTAAGGAGGAAAATCCCAGGGCCTATAGGCAGATGTGTGACCCCAACACTAGGCTCTCATGTAGAGACAGACGGATTAGTAGTGACCATTCTCTGGAGTCCCCAATGATGGCAAGTGGAAGGCTTAGAGACAGAACTGAAGGAACACAACTGGATGGAAAACCCAGCCTTGCTACTTATCACCCATATGGCTTTGGGCATCACTTAAAAATTCTCTCTGACCTTCAGCTTCCTCCTATGTAAAATAGGGAACTACCCCAAGTGAGGCCTCAGGCCTATAAAAGCATCAGTTTACTTAGCACAGAAATACCAACAAATGTCAGTTCATGGCCCAGGCCCCCTTATTCCTGAGATGGGCTCTGCCCTTCAAGCACCTGAAACTGGGAGGGAATGGGGACCTGGGGAAGTAGCAGAGGAGGGAGCTTGAGATGAGCTGCCAGGATGTGGGGGCCTCCGTAGGTGCCCTCTGAGAGCCATAGTCATCTGAAGTCCTCATCCCTATAAAGTCCCAAGTACCTGTGACTTAAGGGACAGGGTCTTCACTGACTAGTTGCTACAAACAGGGAACTCCGAGGGCCTTGTCTCGGAAGCCAAAGCTTCCACCATCAGGGACCTCTGGAAAGTGCAGGAGAGAGCTTCTCAGCTTCACAGGGGTGACAAGGGATTGATTCCCTTGTTCCCTGGGGAAAGGGTCTAGGCCTCAGCCCCACCTGAGCTGGTTAATAACCTCATCCAAAATAACTGAGGCCCTTTTTGCAGCATCCCAGTGGCACCTGGGCACTGCACCATGCCTGGGCCTTTCCATCAGCTTGACCCACAGGTAGGGATCCTGCCCCCAACCACCACAGTGTCCACTGTGTTTCAGAATGAACTCTCTGCAGAAGCAGGACCTCCGGAGGCCCAAGATCCATGGGGCAGTCCGGGTGTCCCCCTACCAGCCACCCACACTGGCCTCCCTACAGCGCTTGCTGTGGGTCCGTCGGGCTGCCATGCTGAGCCACATCAATGAGGTCTGGCCCAACCTCTTCCTAGGAGATGCGTAAGTACTACCCATGGTGGGAGGTAGAGGGGACAGAAGGAGAGCCTCTCCCAGAGTCCTCCAGGGGCAGAGGTGGCACCCTCTTTGCCTCCCACCATTTCTTTCCACATGTTCCTTTCCTTCTGTATTACTATTAATTTTAGCTGTGGAAACAGAATACACATAAGAAAAGTGCATAGAGGGGCTCATTCAGTTGAGTGTCCGACTCGATTTCAGCTCAGATCACGATCTCAGAGTCTTGGGATCGAGCCCTATATCTGGCTCTGCTCTCTCTCTCCTTCTGCCCCCTCCCCCACTCACACACATGCACTCTCTCTCTCCCCCTCTAAAATTAAAAAAAAAAAGAGAGAGAGAGAGAAAAGAAAAAGAAAAAAAGAAAAGAAAAAAGAAAAAAAGAGACGTGTATAGAGCACATATGAACCATTTAGCCATCCAGGACAAGAAATAGGACATTACTTATGCCCTAGAAGTCCCAGTCATCATAATCCCTTTCCTTGTAGATAACTACTAAGTATTGAAATAATTATTTCCTTGCTTTTCTTTATGGTTTTAACACCTATATACCTGACAATGTAGTTAGTTTTGCTTGTCTTTTAAAGTCATATGAATGGAATCCTATTGTGGATTCTTTGTGCCTGGCATCCTTTGCTCAGTGTTGTAAAATTCACTTGCATTATATGCAGCTGAAGCTCAGTCATTTTTCATTGCTGCATACTATTTGTTTGTATGACTATCCCATAGTTCATCCATTCTATTGTACGTGGGCATTTGAGTTGTTTTCACTTTTTGGCTATTATGAACAGTGATCCTAGGAACAGTCTAGTGCATGGTTCCTGGGAATACACACACCAAGTTTCTATAGGGTGTATATGTATAAAGAAAGTAGAATTGTGAGTCATTTCCCCAAAAGTTTTCCTAAAATTTGGAATATATGGATGAATATACGTGGATTTCAGACATTTTCCTTAATATTTAGAAAATATGGTTCAATATCTTATAAATAATATGGCAAATATGCTTTCCCTGCACCAGATAACCAGTTATAAAATCCTTGTTGACTTTTTAAAAATACACACACATGGGGCATGTAGGTGGCTCAGTCGGTTAAGCATCCTACTTGCTCAGGTCATGATCTCGCAGTCTGTGATTTCAAGCCCTGCATCGGGCTCTGTGCTGAGTGCTCAGAGCCTGGAGCCTGCTTCAGATTCTGTGTCTCCCTCTCTCTGCCCCTCCTCCGCTTGTGCTCTGTCTCTCTCTCTCTCTCAAAAATAAATAAACATTAAAAATAAAAATATACAGACATAAACGCTTTGTCACATTTTTTTTTTTTACAGAAATGATACCTCTTTCTAGTCCCATTTTGTAATCTCCTTTATGTAGAAAGATTTTTTTTTAAAGCTTTTTGAATGGAACCACACATCCTTTGAAAACATTTTTAAACAAAGTTCTGTACCCTGCATTCTTTTTAAGTTTATTTATTTGAGAAAGACACAGACAGTGCTAGTGAGGGAAGAGCAGAGACACAGGGAGAGAGAGAGAATCCTAAGCAAGCTCTGAGCTGCCAGGGAAGAGCCCAATGTGGGGCCAGAACTCACAAAACTGTGAGATCATGAACTGAGCTGAAACCAAGAGTCAGACGCTTAACTGACTGAGCCATCCAGGTGCCCCAATGTAACCTGCATTTTTCACAGATGCTCAATATAGCACAAACACCTTTCCTTGTTTACCTGCAACAATCTACAACATTTTAGTGGTTGCATAGTATTTCATTTAGATATACCATACTCAGTCTCCTATTACAAGATAGTGATTTTTTCCAATTTTTCACTATCTTGAATATCATTAGGTCCAATTTATATATGTCTGTGGGCACATTTTGGGTTTTTTTCAAGTTCCTAGAAGGGGACTTGCTGAGGCAAAGGATATATATATTATGCATATATTTTTAAAATTTTTTTTGTTTATTATTTTTGAGAGAGAGAGAGAGAGAGACTGAGAGCAAGCAGGGAAGGGGCAGAGAGAGGGAGACACAGAATCGGAAGCAGGCTCCAGACTCTGAGCGCTCAGGACAGAGCCTGATGCAGAGCTCGAACTCACAGACCATGAGATCATGACCTGAGCTGTAGTCAGCCGCCCAACCGACTGAGGCACCCAGGTGCCCCAATATATTATGCATATTTTTAAGGCTTCTGATGCATGTGGCCAAACTGCCCTCTAGAAAAGTTGGGCTGCATGAAACAGAGTCTTGATCATCTGGGCCTGTTCACTGTTTCTAGTCTCACACTTGGAGGAGGGATGGCAGAGGAGGGAAGGGGACAAGTTCCAGCCCAGCCAGAGGTGACCCAATGAGACCTGCCCCACCTCTCAACGTCCCCATGCCCTCCCTGCAGGTACGCAGCCCGGGACAAGAACAAGCTGACCCAGCTGGGCATCACCCATGTCGTGAATGTTGCTGCGGGCAAGTTTCAAGTGGACACAGGTGCCAAGTTTTACCGCGGAATGCCCTTGGAGTACTATGGCATTGAGGCTGATGACAACCCCTTCTTCGACCTCAGTGTCTACTTTCTGCCTGTTGCTCGATACATCCGGACTGCCCTCAGTGTTCCTAAAGGTGAACTGCTGGGGAAGACACTGGGGTGGAGGTGGGGGTAGGGATGGTGGTGAGGGGATGGGATCTGGGGCACTTTTCCCAGTAGCACTGGTGGGTGGGGTGTCCAGAGCTACAAACATCTTCAACAACCCTCCCACCCCATGGAGCAAATAGCTACTACCATTTAGTGAGTGTCCCCTTCAGGGGACCAACAATCACAGACATAGCTAAGGTCTGATGTGGTTCAGGGTAACCATCCCTCAGTAAGAGGTCTGGCGTTGGGCAGAAGGTACACAACCTAGCAAAGGCTAAACAGACCCCTCTAAGATGAGGCCTTGGCATAGGGCTGCAGGGATAGAGGAGAGGGCAGAACTAAGGGGGTAAGGGACACTCCCTCTAATCAACCACAAATCCAGGGGACTCCAGGAATACTGTCCCCTCTCCCATCCTTTACAACAGGATGGCAGAGTTGGAAAGGATGCCAGAAGAAGCACCTTGGACCTGGAGAAGGGAATCCCAGCTGTTAACCTTAGCTGGGCCACTAACTTGCTCCGTGACCTTAAGCCAGTCCCTTTCCCTCTCTGGGCCTCAGCTGCCCCATCTGACTGTAAGAACATTGTCAGTATTCCAGGGTGCTGTGATAGGTGGGCTGAAGGATGGCCAGAAGCATCTCCAATTCCCGCTGGGTGGTCAGTGTGAGGGCAGGTAGCTGACGCTAGGTTGGGTCTTTCCAACAGGCCGTGTGCTGGTACACTGTGCTATGGGGGTGAGCCGCTCTGCTACAGTTGTCCTGGCCTTCCTCATGATCTGCGAGAACATGACGCTGGTGGAGGCCATCCAGACGGTGCAGGCCCACCGTGATATCTGCCCCAACTCGGGCTTCCTCCAGCAGCTCCAGGTTCTGGACAACCGACTGGGGCGGGAGACGGGGCGGCTCTGACTTGGTGAGCAGCCAGAAGCCCTGACCTTCTGGCCAGCATGGCCCAACCCAACCAGCCTGGCCCTGGGGACAGCAGCCTCTGCTGTTTCCAGTGACCTTGAGGTATAAATAGCAAGTGGGGGCTTAGCTGAGGCAGAAGCAGGGAGAATTGAGTGGTGACCTTTAGCAGGTGGATTTCCCTGACCCAATCCAAAGATTCTTTATACAAAAGAGAGTTCAGTCTGTCTCTATAATAAAATGTTCATCATAATAAAGACAGGAGATCTTCTGGTGGTTTGTGGGGGTGGTGGCTTACTTTCAGGATGGCCACGAGAGTCCAGAAGGCTTGCCAGCTCTGAGTCAGCATGTTGGCAGCCTACAGAGAGAGTCTGAGTCCATGTTGAGTCTTCGTGAAGAAAGAGGGCACATGAGGATCAATTAGTAGTATCTGCCTTGGGTACAAAAGGGAGGAGTGGGAGTACGAGCGCTGAGAATTAGCTGGCCTTTTCCTCATCTTGTCCTCCTCATATCATCACCCAAGAGCGAGGTTGTCTGAATAAAGACCAAGGTTCAGTCCGTCACCATCCTCCTCCATGCCCACCCCATCAAAAAGCGATCATCAAAACTTGCTGTACAAATAACATCTCTTGAATCTTTTCACTTATGCGTACTTTCAAAAGGACAGACTAAAACAAGACCAACTGAGAGAAGAGGGTCTAGGGAAGAGACAGCCCAAGAGTCCTGGGTGAAGGATGGTTTTATGAAGCAGCAAAACATTTAGTTCCAAGATTCTTCGTTTGTGCCCTAATAGCACAATATGAAAAGCCCCAGGTTCCTCAACTGGAGCAAAGTGTCACGGGCTGCTCTCCTCCCACCTCTCAGGCTGCTCCTATTTAGCCCTTGTCTCTTCCAGCTGACCCTTAAGCCTCGAGGTTTCTCATGGTTCTGGCTACTGCCTCTTCTCTTCCTCACAGTTCTCACTCTGCTGGGGGGGGGGGGTCCCTTTGCCCCCACCCCCAGCCTCAGTTCACATCTCTAGGCTGATGACTCCTCTGAGTCAGCCCGGTTTGCTCTCCTGAGCTTCAAACCTCTGTATCCCACTGCCCACCTCTATTTGAATGCTGCACTTGAATTTCAAACTCAGCTGAGCTTTTCCGCAGCCTCACCCCACCAGCTGAACTCTTCCTAGTTCTTCATTTTCGTGAAGAGTTCTGACAGCCACCATTGCTCAAGTCAGTGATGGGTATCATGTCCCCTCCTACAATTAGCCTATTGATTCTACTTCCTCAATACCTTTGGGACCCGCTCACTTAGCTTCATCTTTGTTGTGAGGATCCAAGTTCAAGCCACCCTCACCTCTCACTGGATCCTTGCAGCAGCCTACTATTGGTCTCTCTGCCTCAAGCCCTGCCCCTCCAATCTCCATACACAATCTTACTAAAATGGAAATCTGATCACATTGCCACTCTGCTTACAACCCCCTAAGTACAAACACCTTGACAAAGTATAAAGATACTTCATTATCTGAGAACCTTCTTGTATCTCTAGCCTTATCTCTTGTAATTCTGTTTCTATACACACTGTGTAAGAAATGGTAGATCCACTTGCAGTTTCCAGAATGCACCACATTCTCTTACCTCTGGCACTTTGAAACATCCTTCAGGTTGTACCACCTGAGTGTACCACCCTCCCCCACTTTCACTAGGGTCTCTATGAGGTCTCAGTTTAGCAGTTACTTTTGGGAAACCCTCCTGGACCCTCCAAACCTGAGAGAAGTGCTCCTCTTCGAACCACCAAAGTGTCCACCCACCTTCTGTGACATCACCTGTCACTCTGAATCATAATTTACTGGTGCCTTATCATTCTCTTCCAACTGGCTGTTTCTGACCAGGCTTCTTCCCATGGTCTCAAAGCTCCCATGGCTCCCACACCCTGGTTATGACCCTGCCCTCAGGCATAGCTCTGTGCTTGCGTGGACCACAACTACAGGTTGGCACCGCTGGCACCAGGTCTTCTCTATGGAGGTCACCAGGGGGAGTGGGTCCCAGCCAGCCCCAGGAGCAGGCCTGCCTCCAGAGAGTACCTTTGCTTCCCCCAGCTCTGCCCGCATGCTCACCACTTGGGCACCCTGATGCCTTCTTCCCAGCACATCTTGTTCTTCTTTGGTCACCTTGACCCTGCCTCCTTACTCCCTACCAACACTCTCTGGGGCCAGCTCTGCTTTCTGGGCAGAGGGGTCCTTGCCCTTCTCTGCCATCTTGCCTATTTCCAGATGGCAAGTGCTTTTCCTCTGTACAAATCAGGCAAGGTGCCCCCTTGGGAGCAAACCAACCTTTCAGGCATAATTGCTCCTGGGCTTGGTTGAGGAAAAGGTGTCCCTTTCTCCCAAGCAGACGTAGCTCCAGGTCAGGGTGCCCGTCTGAGTGAGCTGAGCACAGGCTGTGTTTTAGCCCCTGCTCCTCCTCCTGCAAATCATAAACTGAGCAAACCTATGCTGCCTTGTCTGAGACATAGGGATTAACACCCCCATTTTAAAATTGAACAACCCAAGGCTCAGAGAAGATGAAACGCGGTTGGAATGTTGCCGCAGGGATGTGGGACCTCTGGGCTCTGGCCTCAAAGGGCAGGAACTGCCCTGCCAGCTCCCTGCTCTCCTCCCTACAGCACTTGGTCCCATTAATGGCTGGTGGTTGGCTACCTCAGGTGCTCTCTGAGCCTTTTCCAAAGGGTAAACATACATCCCAGCTGGAGGATTGCAGAAGGGCTGCTGCTGCTGTGCCCAACCAGGCAGGGCACCTCTCCAATCTGGGGATGGAAAACTTCTCGATTCATTCTCAGGTTGGTGGGGCCTATAATTCTCCAGAGTAGACAAAGCTAGTCCCTGCTCAGTAGACCAGCCTGCCCACCCCCAATTCCCGTGGATCCCCCCTCTGCCTGACAACTCAGCCCTTGTTGCTATTTCTTGCTAATGCACTGTCAGCGGGACCCAAAATAGTGGTTCCAGAAGTCAGTCTCTAAATCAACATCCGGGTCTATGAGTGTGGGCAGCCTGTCCCTGCTAACTAGGCTGGGGTGCCCAGAATCTAGGACAGAACCACACCCTGGGGCTTGAGTTACAGCAGGTCATCTTGGAGCTCTGAGGCTTGGGCTCAGAAAATGGGGCTGCAGGGAAAAGAGGGAGGGAAGCCCTGACGAGGCATGTGGTAGGAAGGCCAAACATTCCCCAGAGCATCTGAGGAAACAGAGGCGGAGCTCCAGACTGGCACCTCCATCAGGAAGACTTCCTGCCTGCCACACTTGCCCTGGGAAGTCTATGATGATGCATCTGCTCCCCTTCTTCTCTAGGGCAGTGGGGGTCTTGTTAAGAGCATGACTTTGGAGCTGGGTTCAAATCCTACTTCGCCCTTTACCTGAGGTGTCTGACCTCAGTTAATCTCTCCATACCTCATTTTCCTCACCTGTGATGTAAGAGTAATAATAGCCAACATATAGGATTATTGTAAGGATCACATGGGGAATATAGAAAGTGCTTTGTGCAACAGGTGGAATGCTCCCCAAAATGATAGCTCCCCAAAATGAGAGCCACAGTACATAGTACATGGGCCCCTGGCATCATCTGCTACACAGAACAGCATGTTGGACTAAAAGTTGGCAGTGCTCTCAGTGTTGAATGAACGATTAAAAATTAGCTAACAGGGACGCCTGGGTGGCTTAGCTGGTTAAGCTCTTGATCTTGGCTCAGGTCGTGATCTCACAGATTGTGGGATTGAGCCCCACGTTGGGCTCTGCACTGACAGTGCAAAGCTTGCTTGGGATTCTCTCTCTCTCCTTCTCTCTCTGCCCCTCTCCCACTCGTGCACACATACACTCTCTCAAAATAAATAAATAAACTTAAATGAAAAATAAAAATTAGCTGACCTAAATGCCACATAGTATTTTGGAACAAAAGGACGTAAGAAAACTGGTAGAATCTGGAAAAAGTTTGCAGTTAATAGTGTTATGACAATTTTAGTCTTTTTGATAAATATGTCATGGTTATGTAAGAGGTTAACAGAGGAAGCTGGGTGGTGGGTATACAAGAAACGTCTCCATTATCTTTATAACTCTATACATGTAAAATTATTTCAAAATAAAAAGTTAAAAAAACTTGCTGACTGTTACGGACTGCTTTGCATATGTCAAGCACTATGCTAAATAAATGAGACATCATTTATTTTTCCAGTTTCATCCATAGGGTTTTATTTCTTTATGAAAAAAAAAAACACATATCAAATATAACAAAATGTTAAGATTTGACCATATTGAGTTGTGGGAATGTAGGTGCTTATTACATCTTTTCTTTTGTATTCTTAAAATATTTCCTAATTTAAAACATCAAAAATAAATTAACTTTTAAACTTAGAAACATCCTATTCTATATATTTAGGTTCTGAAACCCATATCAAATGGATTTTAGGACGTATTCTGAATTAAAATGGTATCATTTTTATTGGCTTCTGACCTAAAATACTGCAAACTCACATAATTTTGTTTCAAGAGAAAGGTAATGATGACGTTTCATTGTGATCAAAGAGGAGCTAAGCCATTAAGTCAAACTATATATTATTTCACCCAATCCTCACCACCCTATGGGGTAGGTTCCTAACATCACCCCCATTGTACAGATGAGAATACAGGTGTATAGAGGTTAGGCCTGCGAGTCCCTAACTTTATTTTTTTTTCAATGTTTATTTATTTATTTTGAGAGAGAGAGTGCATGCACAAGCACACACGAGTGAGTGGGCAAGGGGCAGAGAGATAAGGAGAGAGAGAATCTCCAGCAGGCTCTGGGCTATCAGCACAGAGCTGGACGTGGGGCTCTATCTCATGAACCATGAGATCATGACCTGAGCTGAAATCAAGAGTAGGATGCTTAACCTACTGAGCCACCAGGTGCCCCAGGAGGACCCCTAATTGTAATTGAGAGCTTAGTATGTATCATTGCACTAGTCAGGGTAGGCTAACGGCTCTGACAAGCAAAACTTTATTTCTTCCTTGCAACACAGGCTGATGGGGGCATGGAGGGTAGGGGGAGCAAGCATGGAGGATGTAGAGGCCAGATATATCTTGTCCCCTCTAGTTCCATGAGCAGAACTCAGTCACATGGTCACATCCAACTACAAGGGAGGCTGAGAAATGTAGTCCAGCAGGGTGCCCAAGAAGAGGAAACTGCAGATGCTGGTGATCATAAGCAGGCTTTTAGACAGCAGTTGTTGATTAGACATATAATTATTTAATTCTCATAGGCCATAAGAGGTAGATACTATTACAGTATTCCTATTTTATAGATGTGAAAACTGAGGCTCAAAGGGTTTAAGTAACTTTCTCAAGGTCACTCAGCTGACAGTGGTCATACTATACTTCCTGAACTTTTATTCTGGGTTGGCCTTAGTGACTTGCCTGCCAATAGAATTTTGAGAAGTAGCATTCTGGGACTGCTGAAGCTGGGTCATAAGATGCCTTATAACCTCTGCCTGGGTCTCTGAGAACACCCTAGGAGCCCTGAATCACTATACAAGAAGTCATACTGCTCTAAGACTACCATGCTAGAGAGTCCATGTGTAGTCAAACAGGTCAACAGTCTCAGTTGAGTCTAGCCTTCCAGCCTCCCTTTCAAGGCACTAGATATTTATTTATTTATTTATTTCAATATATGAAATTTATTGTCAAATTGGTTTCCATACAATACCCAGTGCTCATCCCAAAAGGTGCCCTCCTCAATACCCATCACCCACCCTCCCCTCCCTCCCACCCCCCATCAACCCTCAGTTTGTTCTCAGTTTTTAAAGTCTCTTATGCTGACTGTTAAAAACTGAGAACAAACTGAGGGTTGATGGGGGGTGGGAGGGAGGGCAGGATGGGAGGGAGGGCAGGGTGGGTGATGGGTATTGAGGAGGGCACCTTTTGGGATGAGCACTGGGTGTTGTATGGAAACCAATTTGACAGTAAATTTCATATATTAAAAAATAAAAAAAATAAAAAAAAAATAAAAAAAAATTAAAAAAAAAAATAAAATAAAGTCTCTTATGCTGGCTCTCTCCCACTCTAACCTCTTTTTTTTTTTTTTTCCTTCCCCTCCCCCATGGGTTTCTGTTCAGTTTCTCAGGATCCACATAAGAGTAAAAACATATGGTATCTGTCTTTCTCTGTATGGCTTATTTCGCTTAGCATCACACTCTCCAGTTCCATCCACGTTGCTACAAAGGGCCATATTTCATTCTTTCTCATTGCCCTGTAGTACTCCATTGTGTATATAAACCACAATTTCTTTATCCATTCATCAGTTGATGGACATTTAGGCTCTTTCCATAATTTGGCTATTGTTGAGAGTGCTGCTATAAACATTGGGGTACAAGTGCCCCTATGCATCAGTACTCCTGTATCCCTTGGGTAAATTCCTAGCAGTGCTATTGCTGGGTCATAGGGTAGGTCTATTTTTAATTTTCTGAGGAACCTCCACACTGTTTTCCAGAGTGGCTGCACCAATTTGCATTCCCACCAACAGTGCAAGAGGGTTCCCGTTTCTCCACATCCTCTCCAGCATCTATAGTCTCCTGATTTGTTCATTTTAGCCACTCTGACTGGCGTGAGGTGGTATCTGAGTGTGGTTTTGATTTGTATTTCCCTGATAAGGAGCGACGTTGAGCATCTTTTCATGAAGGCACTAGATATTTAAATGAATCCATCTTGGACTCTCCAGACCAGCATGTCTGTCAGCTATTATATACCACTAAGTGGCCTCCATCAATGTCACATGGAACAGAAGAATAGTCTATCCAAGCCTGCCCAAATTAAGGACCCATAAAATCATGAGATATAAGAAAATGCTCTTGTTTTAAGTCACTAAGTTTTGGGATAGTTGATTATGCATGAACACATAACCGGCACAGCAGCAGAACCTATGACCAAAAGCCCTGGCTTTTGAACACCAAATTAGCCTCTGGAGGAATGGGGTGAATGAGGGAGGGACAGAACAGCCACATTATTCCATTCCACTGCTGCAGAGTTCATGAAGATGAGCTCCCATATCTACAGGGGAAGACAGAGGACAAGAGACTTCTGTCTTACATCTGCTCAGAGCCCCGCTCAAGATTGGAAGATAGTTAGGGGCTCAAGGGGAATACTGGTGGCAAAGGCCTTGAGATGGGCAGGGTGGGCACCTCTCTCCCAAGCTCTGTCCTAAGCTCCACTCACCCTACCTACCAGGCCAACAGACTCCTGCTGAGGAGCCCAGGATTTCCAGGCTAACAGGGGTCCCTGTGGATCTACTGGCCTCTACCTCTAAGCCTCATCTAGACAGCTGCCTCCTCCATTTCCAACCCCACGGAGGGTGAGGGGGGCAGCCACAGTATGGACTCTGCAGCCATCGGGGTCTTGGGGAAACCTGGTTTGAGGAAAACTCAAAGGAAAATAATACCCCACCCCCACCTCCACAGGTACTGCCCTCTCTGGCAGGCAAGAGGAACCAGCTATCAGTATTCTCACTTTCCTCAGATCACTCTGTTCTTCCCAGCTCATTCCCCCAGACTTCTGCATTAACTTCCTTATCCATGCTTCCTGAGCCATTTGATATCTGGTCCGCCTGGTCCTCTCTCCTTGAGGGCTGTTAGAATTTCCCCTACTCTGAGATTTCCTGCACCTCAGCTGCCACTTCAGAACCTTTCATAAGCCCATATGTGTGTCCTCCCTCCAAACCCTTCCCTTTTCACATCCCTTTACAGGTATTTGGGCTTTGGTTCCTATATCCTCTGGGCCTAAAATGGGACTCTTGGGACCTACAAGTGGGACCCCAAAAGACTAGCTATCAAGCTTTCCAGGATTCTGGCTTAGTGCTGTTGCCTCCTAGGGCTATCCTGACTTTGGCAGTGACTGGGGATGAGGGTTGCTGCTTAGGCAGACATGAAAAAAATACATAAATAATTGAGTACAGGTTGATTTTCCCAGGATCATGTGCAGGCTTTAAAAGGGATGTTGGGGGAAGACATTGTTTTACTTGAATGGTGAACTTGCAGACAGGACAACTAAGGGGAAACTTGGGAGAAGAAATGAGGGGATGCTTCTAGTTCCGTTTAGACCACACCACACAAATAAAGATATGCACCCTGTACCAGCCGTGCAAGGGCCCCATCATGCCGATACTGGCATGTAGTCCTTTCTCAGGTATTCCTGGCATCACATACTGTCTACAATAAAGATCTGCTGTCCTAACTATAAGTAGTTAAATCAGGATGGGCACCTGGGCACAGACTTCTACTTGCTTCTAATATCCTCCCCTTTTGGTAAAGAACCTCAGTTATTAGCTGGCTGGAAATGTACCCAGCTAACATAGAACCTCTCCCAACTTCCCTTGCTGGTAAGTGTGGCCAAATGACTACATTCTGGCCAATAAGATATAAGTGGAATTATTGTGTGGAACTTCTGATATGTCTCTTTAACGGGTGAAGGAGAGTGTCCTTGGATTTCTCCTCTCCACAGTGCTGCCTTAAATGTGAATAGCACTGGCTGGGTTCCCTGCTCGTCCTGACTGCCTCTGCCTCCACACTTCCTTTACTAAAGAAAGAAAGGCTTATCCTGTTTAGGCCACTATTTTTCAAGTCTCTGTTACTTGCAGCCAAATCAGGCCTTAACTGTTAAGTCTCCTGACCCACAGGTAGTGAGAGGCCTGTGGGGTGGTCTGATATGAGAGGCTGCCACTGATGGGTGCTCTTTCCCAGACAAGACTGCTGACCCAATAAGGTCCTCTCTTTTGGAGAATTTGAGTGGGAGACGGTAGCAGGATGAGTGGAGAGGTACCCCGAGAGAAGTCGGGAAGCAGGAGCTGTAAGGCAGCAGAAGTCTCAAAGTAGAGAAACAGAGGGAGTCAGATGGCAGAGGAAGAGAGGAAGTCAGATGGTAGAGGAGCAGATGGAGTCAGAAGGCAGAAGCCAAGCAGAGAAGAGCCGAGTCTAAAGAAAGTCAGAGCCACAGGGTGAGGAGCAGCCTGAACTTGAGGAGACCCCATGTTAACCTGGGCACCAGAGTCACGGTATATCCTGGGAGACATTCCCATTCTCCAGGAGATCCTTGTTTTCAAGTGTGTTCTTCCAATGAATCTCTGAGGTCACTTGATTCTGAGTCTACCTTTTGGCCCCAAAGAACCTCATCTATTCATTTCATGAACTTCAATAAGACCACAGCCATGGTCTGACAAGAATGAGTCCATCTGGCAGGACAGTGGGTCAGTGAATTCAGGACTGTTCCAGAAATGGCCACTGCACAGAGGTGCCCGGCCTGCCCTCTCTCACCCCCAATCCAGCTGTGTCCCTCCTGAGAAGTGGCAGTATGTGTCTAGCCAAGGAGACTATAACATACACCATGACCACCACCATGTGGAGCTGCCTGGGGTAGGAGTGGAATAATGGGAAGAACAGATGGGAAGAACAGGAGCCTTGGATATACGTGGACTTAGGTTTTCACTCAGACTCCATCCTTTAACAACCTGTGTGAGCCTGAAAAGATAGCTGACCCCTCTGAACCTTACATTCCCCAAGAGTAAAAATGGAGAGGATAATAGCATTGCATAGGTCTGTTGTGAGGATGAAGACAGAGAAGGAGCCCAGCACTTAGCACATAGTAAGTGCTCAAAAAAAGCTTGAGTTTCTTTCCTTCCTGCTGAAACAACCAGGGTGTTGGGAAAGAAGATCTGGATCTCTATCTTTCCTGAATGGGGAGGGTGAGAGGGCTGGTCACAGAGACCCCAGGACAGATGTAGTCTTTTCCTGCAGCTTCTCAGGACAGCAGTGGGGCACAATGTGGTATTCAAAACCAGTCTGTTTCTAAAAGGCCATCATCTGGATTTAGTTTCGCATTCTTTAAAATAAATCTGTATGATTTATAAACTTTTACCAAGCAGTTTTACATACATAACAGGCTCTGCATTCTATTACAGGTTTCTTAAGTAGGGTTGTAAACTTACATTAGGATATTAGGCTGTAATGACAAATGCAGCCCTCTTACATAAAACCCCAATTCTCCAAACAGTAGAATATTTGCTTAATGAAAAGAGTTTTACAGGCTCTCCAGACTCCCAGCTCATCTTCATTCTGGTCCATAATTTAGAGAAGAAGAGAGAAAAATTAAATGTCACACACACACACATACACACACACTCACACACCACACACACACATGCACACACATGCATGCACACACACACATTTCTGAAGGAGGCTTATGAGAAAAATCTGGAATGTCTTGGAATTTTTTTCTTTTCAATTACAGCTCAATAAAAATGTCCTCATAAAAATTCTAGGTAAGCAATCACTTTGCTAGCAGAATAGGGCTACCCACATCCCAAGGAGGGCTGCCTGGTGAGATTGAGGGGTGAAGGGCAGGAAGCCAAAGGTGGTTTCCTTCACCATCCCTCCACCCTCCATCTCATACACACATGCCATACACACACATGATGAGTTCCTCTAAGGAACTGGAACAGCCTTTGCTAGGGAGGAGGTAGAAGAAAACCTTTCTGAAGCTCCTCTAAGTCTGTCCAGCCAAGAGGCCAGCAGGGGGTAAGCCTTATTTGGGGCATAATAGAGTACTTTGAAAATATTGTACAGCAGTGTTTTTCATTGCTCTTTGCCATAACTTAGTTCCCTAGAAGTAGATTTACTGGAGAAATTAGATTTGAATTTCAGGTAAGCAACAAATGATTTTTTAGTATAAACATGTCCTAAATATTGCAGAGAACATACTTACACTAAAAATTTACTTGTACATCAGTCACACCTACCTGGAAGTCATTCTTCCCTTATGGCCCCAGAGAAATGGGAAAGGAAGGCCAAATGGGAAAGGAGGAGGCCCAGAGGATGTTCTGGTAAGAAAGGAAAAGCAAATGGATGGTTGAGGAAGAAGGAGGAAGGAGAGCTGGCAGAGAGGTCTACAGATGGTGACCTCCATTGTCTAGGACAGTGTCCCAAAGACAAAGTGAAAAGTGGGGCACTTTACTCTTTCCCCACTTAGGCATCTGGAGGGAAATCATTTTGTCCAAGAGCAGCAGCAGCCAGGCTCAAGGGACCCCATAACATCAATACCTCCTCCCCACCTTGCCTCTTGCAGTAAACCAGGAGGTACATCCATAATCCATCTCGGGAAAGCAGAATTCTGAGAGCTTGAGCTTTTAACTGGGAAGAGATAGTGGTATTATTATTTAGCAAATTAAGTGTCCTGAATTCCCAGCAGGATTGTGGGGAAGATAGATGAGCTAAAGGAAAACAAAGATGCCTCACTTTCTTTATACATCTCAGTGAAAAGAAGAGCAACAACATAAGGGGAGTGACATAATATGTCTTGCTGTGACTTTTCCCTCAGTTTCTAGAATACTGCCTCATACATAGTAGGTGTTATATGGGGGGTATACAGACTGAGTGAATTTTCAACCCACTGCAAGCCAAACTGATCGCAGTGATGAGGGCCTCTTTGGGTCTGGGCTGTACTCTCTCCCCAAGACTGGCCTCAGGGGCAATCTGAGACCGTGAGCATAGACACCAAAGTAGTAAGTTGCTTAATAAAACATGAATTTCTTTCCTAACTCAATCCATCAGCACCTTGTGCAGGGAAAAGTTATATCATCAGGGTCAGAAAGACTGTATTAAAACAACAACAATAATAGTTCTATTGTCATGTTGTTCATTTATTCCTGAACATGCAAACCCGTCAAAGTCAAAGTTATCAGGTGATTCTTTATCATCTACCACCAAAACATACTCAGAATCGAAGCCACTTCTCACAAACTGCCACTACTATCCTTAATGAAGCCACTAGCATCTCTTTCCTGAACAACCAGAATAATCCCCTCACTGACTCACCTTTTGTTTACCACATTTCATTCTCCACATACCAGTCAAAATGTTCTTACAAATGCGAAGGGGGTGCTGGGTGGTTCAGTCAGTTAAGCATCTGACTCTTGACTTTGGCTCAGATCATGGTCTCACACAGTTTGTGGGATCAAGCCCTGCATTGGGTTCTTCACTAACAGTACTGAGCCTGCTTGGGATTCTATCTCTTCCTCTCTGCTCCTCCCCCTCTCGTGTATGTGCACGTGCTCTCTCTCAAGTAAATAAACTTAAAAATGTTAAAAATGCAAATTAGATCATGTAAGCATCCTCCATAGAATAAAATCCAAACTCCTTCCCAAGGCTACAAGGCCCTGTGGTTATAGGTTCTCATCTGCTAATGTTCTCTCCCTCACTCTCTGTATTGCAACCACAATGGCCTTTGAATGCTTTCGGTTAGGTTACTATAACAGACACTTAAAAATACAATGGCTTAAATGGACAAATGTTTATTTCTCTCTCACATTGCTGTACAGAGATAGATGGGCAGTCCAGATAGGACTTGGCTTCAAGAGGTCATGTAGGAACCCACGTTTCTTCCACCTCATTGTTCTGCCATCCCTGAAAGTGTTGTCCTCATCTGCTGGGTTGAACACATCTGTATTCTATGGCTTTCCACTGTTGCTACCTCCTAGGTGCTTCAACATTACTTATTTGTTCCCTTAACTCTGCTCATACTCTGTATGTAATCCCTTCATTAACATATTTTCTTTTTTTAACTTATTTTTTATTTTTTATTATTTTTGAGAGAGGGTGTGTGCACATAAGTGGGGAAGGGGCAGACAGAGAAGAGGATAGAGAATCCGAAGCTGACAGCAGAAAGCCCAGTGTGTGGTTTGAACCAACAGACCGTGAGATCATGACGTGGGCCAAAGCCAGACACTTAACTGACTGAGCCACTGAGATGCCCCTAACATCTTTTCATGTAAACCATCTCTGGTGAATTCTGTCCTTTGCTGGACCCTGACTGATCAGGTGCAATGTGTCAAAGTCAATCCCTTCCTAATATTGAGCACATTCCAAAAATTGGACAATGACATGCAGAAGAATGAACCTGAATCACTTTCTTATACCATACACAAAAACAAATTCAAAATGGATGAAAGACCTAAATGTAAGACAGGAAACCATTAAAATCCTATAAGAGAAAACAGGAAACAACCTCTTGACCTCAGCTGCAGCAACTTCTTACTTGATATGTCTCCGGAAGCAAGGGAAACAAAAGCAAAAATGAACTATTGGGACCTCATCAAGATAAAAACCTTATGCACAGTGAAGGAAACAATCAAGAAAATGAAAGGGCAGCCTACAAAATGGGAGAAGATATTTGCAAATGACATATCAGATAAAGGGTTAGTATCCAAAATCTATAAAGAACTTATCAAACTCAATACCTCAAAATCAAATAATCCAGTGAAGAAGTGGGCAAAAGACATGAACAGACACTTTTCCATAGAAGACATCCAGATGGCTAACAGATTCATGAAAAGATGCTCAACATCACTCATCATCAGGGAAATACAAATCAAAACCACGATGAGATATCACCTCACACTTGTCAGAATGGCTAAAATTAACAACTCAGGCAACAACAGATGTTGGTGAGGATGCAGAGAAAGGGGAATCCTTTTGGACTGTTGGTGGGAATGCAAACTGGTGCAGCCACTCTGGAAAACAGTATGGCGGTTCCTCAAAAAATTAAAAATAGAACTACCCTATGACCCAGTATTGCACTACTAGGTATTTATCCAAAGGATACAAAAATGATGATTTGAAGAGGCAATGCACCCCAATGTTTATAGCAGCACTATAGACAATAGCCAAATTATGGAAAGAGCCCAAATGTCCACTGACTGATGAATGGATAAAGAAGATGTGGTATACACACACACACACACACACACACACACACACACACACTGGAATATTACTCAGTGATCAAAAAGAATAAACTCTTGCCATTTGCAACAACATGGATGGAACTAGAGTATATTATGCTAAGTGAAATAAGTCAGTCAGAGAAAGACAGATATCATGATTTCACTCATATGTGGAATTTAAGAAACAAAACAGATGAACATAGGGGAAGGAAGGAAAAATAAGATAAAAACGGAGAGAGAAGCAAAGTATAAGAGATTCTTAAATACAGAGAACAAACTGAGGGTTGCTGGAAGAGTTGGATGGGGGGATGGGATAAATGGGTGATGGGCATTAAGGAGGGCACTTGGGATGAGCACTGACTTGTGTATGTAAGTGATGAATCACTGGGCTCTACTCCTGAAACCATTACTACACTATATGTTAACTAATTTGGATTTAAATTAAAACATTTTTTTAAAAAGTTGAACTCACTCTGGCTGGTAGGATTAGCTCAAGGTACCTGTCATGACTAAACTATTATAGGTTGGGTAATGCCTATCATTGAACAAAAATGTCCATGACAGTTTGAGGTAATATCACTCTCACGGCAACAAGTATTGACTGAGTGCCTACTGGGTTCATGGATGACCAACATATTATCATATGACACTTCTATCCAGCCTTCTTCTCCCAGTGCTAAAGTTGGCCTTCTCTGAGCATTTTTACTGAGTCTCTCGGCTCTTCTGGGCAACCCTTGGCCCTTGTGCACCCCATCACAGCCTTCACTCACTGAGCTGCTAGTGTTCACTGGGAGCTCTGCTTCCCTACTGGACAGTGAGTTTACCCAAGACAGGGCCTGATTTCCAGCCTCCCTGCTCTGCCACCTGCTTCCAGAACAAAACCTGGACACAGAGTAGGGTGTTACCTCAGTATATGTCTGTTAAATCCACAGGGAGATTTTGGCTCCTAACAAATAGTTTGTTAATTTAAATCTTTATAGGGACTTCTTAATCCATCCAGTGAGCACTAACACAATTAACCAGAGTCAAAGGAGAATGAGAAAAAGAATAGCAATGACTAGCATATATTGGTTGCTTCTTCCAAGCCAAGAGCTTCACATGCATTATCTTATTTAATCTGCAAAATAACCCTGTAGGTAAGATCCTATTATTATTTCCAATGGACAGGCTCAGAGAAGTTAAGGGGCTTGCACTAGCTCAGAGCCAAGTGGCAGGGACAGGATTTGAACCCAAGTCCTTATGTTTCAAAAGCACATGCCCTTCACTCCTCTGCTTTCCTGCCTCCCACACATGAATAATCACACACTGTCAAGGCTCATCAATGTCACTTTGATGCACTAACAGGCCATGAAGAGGAAACAGCCATCTATCTGTAAAATAAACTAGTTCTGGCATGAAGACAGAGGTGCTAATAGAGACACAATTTACCCACTTGCCAGAATCACTGACAGACTTGAACAGGGCTCAAGTGGCATTTAACCTCCTGGGAAAGGGAGGAGTTCAGGGGGCCACTGCCCCACTGCCCATGCCCTCAGTCCTAAGGGCTCCAGAGCCCCCCAGCAGGAGGCTGGCAGCAGGCACTCCCAGTATTTTGATAGCCAGAGAGATAAACAGAGGTATCAATTTCAGAGAAACATCCTTGGCCCTTAGACATTCTCTCCAAACACAATGTCCTCACGTTGCTTGGCTATCAGAGTCAAGAGTGACAGCTTCACAACAGACATGGCACAGCCAGGTGCCAGCAAATTCCTGGGGGGTGGGGTGGGGGCACAGAAACTCCTAAGGCACCTACACAACAGGCTTCAGGGACTGGGCACAACTCAGGCTGGGAGGAGGGATGGTCTATGGTCATGAGGTAGGCCAGGCCTGGGCAGAAGGACAAATGCAAGTCCCCATTCTATATTCCCATCCCCACTCACTAGTCTCATCCTCAGTGACCTAGACCCGGGCTGTCCAGTATGCAAGCTATCAGCACCGTGGGGCTATTGACCACTTTAAATGTGGCTAGTCCAAGTTGAGGTGTGCTGTTAAGTGTGAAGTACTCACAGATTTCAAAGACTTCATCTGGAAGAAAAGAATGTCAAATATCTCAATAATTCTTCATATTGATTACGTGCTGAAATGATAATATTTGGGGTAGAGTCAGTTAAATAAATTATTTTATTAAAATTAATTTCACCTGTTTCTTTTTACTCTTTAATGTGGCTACTAGAAAATGTTGAATTGCATACATGGTTTGCATTATCTTTCTGTTGGACAGTGCTGATCTGAAGGATCAAAAATAAAATGTACTCGAATTCAAAGTGAACACAGGTAAATATTATTTTAATCAAAATGTAAATTAAATGAAAACAATAAAAAAACTAAAATGATTTCCATGCATATTTTCAGAAGAGTTATTTTTCTAAAGCATTCAAAGTTTCTATTAAAAATAAAAGGTAGTGGGGGGGGGCGCCTGGGGGCTCAGTTGGTTAAGTGTCCAACTTCAGCTCAGGTCATGTTCTCACAATTCTTGGGTTTGAACCCCATGTCAGGCTTGATGCTGACAGTGTGGATCCTGCTTGGGATTCTCATTCTCTCTCTCTCTGCTCTTCCTCCACATGTGCTCTCTCTCTCTCTCTCTCTCTCAAAATAAATAAACTTTAAAAAATAAAAGGGGATATGTAATTATTGAATATCAAGGTTTTAAATCAAAATTATCTATATGAAACTGAAAATATTAACTGACTTCTTTGAAGGTTCTTGTAGACTATTGTTATAAAAATAAAATCATTGACAATTCTATTAGCCAATGTAAAGAATTGGCATTATGCTTCACACTCATTATATCTGGACCTACCTATGTATACGTGAAAGAATATTATGAATCAATACACCAACATACTTATTCTTCAGCTGTTGTGGAACAGTTGTGAATATCATACGAATTCTGGATCCTACCCAAAACCCTGAAACAGAACACAGAGACACCAAGGGCGCTCAGCTTTTTGTACAGAGTGGACAACTGGGTAAGCTGAATAAGACATCTTCTGTCTCACCTCAGCACTTCCACACCTTGAATCCTCCCTGTACTCCAAGGTTAGCAGCAACACAACCCACCAACCTGCATGGAATTCAGACTCAGTTACCTTTTGTTTTGAGGACACAGAGCAAGAATGGTGTTTGTCACAAAAGTGGATACAGCTTCGGGTCACGTTCTTCCAGTGTCAAAAGCCAGATCCCAAGTGAAAGAGGTACCCGTGTATCCTTTTTGTTTCTAAATTTATATATAGCAAAATTCACTCCTCTTGCTTTTACGGACGTGTGTAACCATCACCATGACCAAGATACAGAACAGTTCCAGCACCCCCCAACATTCTTACCAGAGTTTGGTATTGTTGGGTTTTTGTTTATTTGTTTTTAGCCATTCTAAAAGGTATGTAGCAGTGTCCCAACCACTGTAGATCTGCGATATGCAGGGACCTCTAAGAACCAAGCTTAGGGCAGGGCCTCCTGTTTCTGGGGTCTATGAATGTTATTATCTAGAGGAGTCAAAAAATTCCCCTTTTGGACTGATGACATATCTAGGAAAATGCCTTATAGGGGGCTTTTTGATGACAGCGGGAGGCCCCAGGCTTAGCCTGCTTGGGAAACTGAGACTGAGAGGGAGCACCTGCTCTGTGTGATCATAGGGAAGAGGGATCTGGAGCCCCCCTAAAAGAGTCAGTTCTAGAGAGGAAGGTGAGAGACCAAGAATGGAAAAAAAGGAAACCTGTGGTAGCACATAGAGAGGAGCCTTACGAACAGGTCAGGGACAGGGACGGAAGTTTGTGGACAGAAGTCCCCAGGGAGAAATCCCTGGGGCAGGGGCCCAGCCAACAACCTTTTAATAATAGGAGGCCAGACATTGAATTTGGAGTTGTCTCCTGTTCTGTGCCATGGTCCCTTCTGCCACACAGAATGGCATTGGGTGGGTTGTTTGCTTTGTTTTGTTGTTTTTGTTTTTGTTTTTAAGCTTTTATTTTTGTGTAATTTCTACATCCAATGTGGGGCTCGAATTCACAATCCCAAGATCGAGTTGCGTGCTCTACTGACTGAGCCAGCCAGGAGCCCCTGCTTTTTTTTTTTTTTAATTTTTTTTAATGTTTATTTGTTTTTGAGACAGAGAGAAAGAGCACAAGCAGGGGAGGGGCAGAGAGAGAGATGAAGACACAGAATCCAAAGCAGGCTCTAGGCTCTGAGCTGTCAGCAAAGAGCCTGACGCGGGGCTTGAACTCATGAGCTGTAAGATCATGACCTGAGCAGAAGTCGGACGCTTAACCAACTGAGCCACCCAAGCATCCCTGTTTTGTTTTTTTTTAATATGAAAGAAGAGAGAGACCTCTGGGAGAGCAGAGGACTTATGGTCATCAGAATACACACATCTGCTATGGAAACATGCCCTCTGCCCTCTGGGTGGGGGTCCTCACCCCTGGACTCTAGCTGGATTCAACATCCACATAAACTCAGGTGTCCACAGAGCACTATGATCCCTCTGGATGTTTTGGACTCAGAAAAGTCATGTATTAATCAAATATCACATATTAGTTTCCTACTGCTGCTGTAACAAATTATCTCAAACTTAGTGGCTTAAAATAACACTTTTATGATCTTACAGTTCTGTAGGGTAGAATTCTGACATGAGTTTCACTGGGCTAAAATCAAGGTATTGGCAGGACAGCACTCTTTCTGCAGGTTCTAGGGGAGAATCTGTTTCCTTGCCTTTCCCAACCTGGCTGTGGCCCCTCCTTCCATCTTCCAAACCAATAAGAGGAGTTGAGTCTATCTCACACTGCATCACGCCAACTTCCTCTGCTGCTTCTCTCTTCCACTTTTTAAAGTTTTATTTATTTAACCGCTACACTCCGCATGGGGCTCGAACTCACAACCCCAAGATCAAGGGTCACATGTTCTTCGTACTGAGCCTGCCAGGTGTCCCTCTCTCTTCCCCATTTAAGAACCTTTGTAATTACACTGGACCCACCTGAATGATCCAGGACACTCTCCCCATATTAATGTCAAATGATTAGCAACCTTAATTTCATCTGCAACTTTAATTCCCCTTTGCCTTGTAACATGACATATACATACATCCCACGGATTAGGATGTGGACATCTTTGGCTGGGGAGTTCATTCTGCCTACCACACTTACCACTGGGCCTAAGTGGGATTCTGATCCACAGAAGTTGGGGCAAAGAGTGGTGGAGAAAAGCACAGGGAGATTCTGGGGAAAAGAAGTTTGCTAATGAAAATAACATGGGTCAGAGAAGTGGCATAGGGAGAAACCCTTGTCAAATGCTGCCATAGGTAAATTCCCAAGAAGCTACAATGAAAATAACAGCTGTTTCTACAGATCATACTTTACCTGCGCTAGTGCAGTTTGCTGTTGCACAGAACCCTGGCAGACTATCCTTGGAGTTTGGAACAGACAGACACATCTCCAAGTCCGGCCGGTTACCTGGCTCACTCCCATCCTGGCATAATGGTGTGTCTGCTGAGTCCACATAAGACAGCACCTGGGGGAACTACCCATTGCCTGAGTTCTGCCCTGAGAGTTGTGCAGAGAATGCTATTGTTTCCATCACAGGTCAGCCCTCCAGCTGCTAGAAGACAGGCTGGATGTCTCCTGACACCACCACCACTCTTTCCTAATAAAATCTTCCCAGGGTTTCCTATAATTCCTCATAATTAATGATGTGGCTTCCCACCCTTCCCTATTCTTGTCACACTTTTTGAGGCATACTTTATTATTTTTTTAAGTGTTTATTTTGAGAGAAAGAGAAAGAGTGTGAGTGGGGGAGGAGCAGAGAGAGGGGAGAGAGAGAATCCCGAGCAGGCTCCAAGCTGCCAGCACAGAGCCCATTGCCAGGCTTGATCTCACGAACTGTGAGATCATGACCTGACCCAAAATCAAGAGTCGGATACTGAACCGACTGAGCCACCCAGGCACCCCTGGGCATATGTTAATGTGTGAAGGATTGGGGGTGGGGAGAGGGGCACCAGTCTTCTCATCAACTACATGTAGGGTCTGCTGTAATGCAGATGATAATCCAGCAACTCACCCCATTTTTTTCTTGGCTTTATTTCAATATCCCTCTAGACAGTGTGAAATATTATCTCCCACACTTATTAATCATCTATCTCAGATGTCTTTAGATATTTGATTTTTGCCCCCTGCTGAACCTACATCTTCAGAGGTCCCTTTTGCTTCCTTAACCTTGACTTGGGCTGGGGTTAGGGCAGGGGCTGGGACCACCCCCTGGGCTCCTAGCTAGACAGAATCGTTCTTCACCCATTGTCAGTTCCAGAATCTCTGACTCCTTTAGTTCCTGGGGTAATTGCAGAAGGGCCTTTTGACCCTGCTGCTCTGACTCCAGCACTTGACAGCAAAGGACATTTGGGCCCTGACATTTTGACCTTTTTATACACTCAGGTCCTGAGTCTCTGCCTTGTGAATATTCTTTGCACCAAGAAATCAGTAAAAGCAGTCTTTCACAATGAAACATACTAGTAGAAATAATCCCCCTAAATAACACTGGCAGTAGCTAAACGTGCAAATTGTGGGGAGGATTTTTGGTTTGCAGAATACAGAGTTGCAGAGGACAATATAATGACCCCAACACAAGAAGACTCTGTTAAGTGAAGTATATGGGGAGACTGGTGACCCCTCCCCCCCAATCTTTCACACATTAAAGTATGCTCAAAGTTGGGGTGGGGGGTGGTGACAAGGATGGGGAAGGATGGAAAAACACCTCATTCATTATAAGGAACTGTAGGAAGCCCTGGAAAGATTTTTTTCTTATGCTTATTTATTTTTGAGATAGAGTGGAGGAGGGGCAGGGAGAGAGGAAGACAGAGAATCCCAAGCAGGCTGTGCACTGATAGCAGTGAGCCTGATGCGGGGCTCAAACTCATGAACCCTGAGATCGTGATCTGAGCTGAAGTCAGGCACTCAACCGACTGAGCCACCCAGGTGCCGCAGCCCTGGTAAGATTTTAATAGAATATTAGAGAAGCCTTGACAGGACTATGGCCCTCAGCACTTAAAAGGAGGGTCATAGTAGTAGGGCATGGTAGGGGGCTCCTGGAGCAAAGAAACCTAGAGCCAAGGAGGCGGGGTTGACAGAAGGCACCACCAGGAAGAAAGACCTGGGAGTAACTGTTGGATTGGAAATATTTTGGGCATCCTAATATCATCGAGCATTAATAAAAAAACATTTATTTATTTTTGAGAAAGTGCATGTGTGAGAGAGAGTGGGAGTGGGGCAGAGAGAGAGAGAGGGAGAGAGAGAATCCCAAGCAGGTTCTTCACCATCAGCGCAGAGCCTGATGTGGGGCTTAAACCCATGAACCGTGAGATCATGACCTGAGCCAAAACAAAGAATTAGATGCTTAACTGACTAAGCCATGCAGGCGCCCCCTATCATCTAGCATTTTAAAAGTGTTTACCACGTACCAGGCACTGTGCTAAGTATTTTCCATACTTCATCTCACTTAATCCTCATAACCACAAGAGGACAGCATTATGATTATTTTCCCCACTGAAGCCCAGGAAGGTTGGACACTCGTTGGAGGTCTCACATGAAATGACACAATGCAAATGAACCCAAGCTTACAGAGTCTCTATCTGCTGTGTTTCACTGATCACAACCCACCCATACTGCAGCATCTATTCCATCGACCTCCCAGAGATGGCTGCCCAAACTCCCGGAAAAAATGGCAGTGGAGAGTCCGTCTCCAGTCTGGGTGCTCCCAACCTTCCCACAGGCTCCACATTAGCTGTCAAACCTCCCCTGTTCCAGTTGTTCTGGAACAGAGTCCAGGGCAGGGCCCCACAGACACCTGGCCTCGTCCATCCCAAGAACACAAAGCTGGGAAATCCCCCTGTCTGTCCCCGCCCTGGACAGCCATGTGTCCTGCCTCTGTGGCTGGGCCAGGAACAAGCGTGTGGGCTCCAGGTACAGGTCTCCCAAAGTCAAGGGTTTCAGGTCACACTGGCACATCATTTTGCAAACAGATGCCATGGGTCTCTTCTCAGACTGGGCAGCACGCAAGGTCAGCGTCAGCAGATCTGACCCTAAAAATAGGCTCTTGGATGCCAGTCGAGGTGGCCGGGTGTGCAGCTGCCACACACCCCACAGACCAGCACCTCCTGACCCGGCCAGGCCCCAGCGCACACAGGTAAGGACTTTTGGTGGGGAGGCTGACTCCTCTTGGGTCCAGTCAAGTGTTCTTTGGGGGTCTGGGTGTGGGGCTTAGAAGACCCCTTTCTACTCTGTTTCTAGAGTGGCAGAGAAGAGCTGACATTCTTTTAGTATGATAGGCTTCTTGTTGCCCCATCTCTCTCTAGGGACTCCATGGAATTTTCTCCACTTCCCTCCCTCTAAATCTGAGGTTCTAGTTCAGTGACCATTTCTAAAGGATAATAGGGTGGGTTAAAGCTCATTGGGCCCTTGTGAGGCACTGGATGGATTGTATCATGTATCATTTCCAGCAAAGTTCTACATTTGTCCACTTAGCTAGTGGAGGGGAAAAAAAAATCTCAGCAGGAAGGGTGATAGAAACACTGTAGTGACTCACATCATGTGCAGGGCAGCACAAATTACAAACACGGCACTCAAAATCCCAGGGGTGAGAATTCTTTCTGTGTTCTGGATAATGCTAAGCATCATTTGGAAAGAGTGAGTGGCCATTTTTAAAGCTTTTCCCAGTCCTGGTGGGAGGATAAGGATGGGGATGACCGCCCTGGTAGGTGGGGAGATTGGGTCACGGAGGGACAGAGTCACTTGACCAAGACGGCAGCGTGTGTAGATAAGAAGGTGGGAAGTCATACTGTGTCTCAGAGCAGGGTTCACCTCGTAGACTCTGGTGCCCTTTTCCTGTGGCCCAACCGCTCCTTGTGAGCCTGGAACCTGAGAGCTGTGGGGATTGCGAGCTCTGACTGTTCAGGAAAGCCTGAAAATGTTCAAGGGAAAAAGCTACCAAGTCAGAAGGGAGGGGGCATGAGATGCATGTTTAGAGAGGCCTCCTCACTTATGGCCCCAGCACCGGAGTGTCCCTGGTACTTGGTATTTGTTCAGTTGCCCTGACCTATGGCTTGTAGCCCCTCCTTGTTCTATTTATGAGAAAATCACTTTGGTCCCACTAAGGGACATTTATAAACAACAGTTGAAGGGCTTCTGAGCTGAGTCTTGTACAGGGAAATGAGCCTTGGGCCTGGGGTTGGGGATTGGGACGTGGGAGAGGGTCTGAAGACTTAGAGGTCTCTTTAGGGGGCAAATGTGTGTGCAGGGTGACAAGGGAGGCAATGGTTCTCCACCATGTGATAAGCTGGAAGCTCTCACTGGGAACATTTCTGTCCTAGGATGGATTGTGTTGGAGGGGACTCTGAGTCCTCTCTGAGGGTGGGGTTCCTGTGGCTACTGTCTATCCCACAAGGGGTGAGGAGCAGAGCAGGGGCACTGAGGCTGGAGGCTTGGTTGTTAGCATTTCCTGTAACCCTGCTGAGGCCAGGCTGAGTCCACTTGGGGAGGGGGCAGCCTGCCCTCCATAGAGCCAGAGGTTGGCTCTGCACAACCCTTGTGAATCTGAATGTTTCCTGGTGCTGATGTGTCAGGCATGGTTCTAAAAGCTTTTCTTATAAGTATTAACTCACTTACTCCACAGAACTGCAACAGCCCTATGAGGGAGGTGCCTCATCATCTCCATTTTCAGACGAGGAAGCTGAGACACAAAGAAGTGAAGTGGTTTGCCCACATCATACATCCCAGACAGTAGTCAAGGCCAGAATCCAGTGTATCTTAGAGTCTGATGGCACAGGCACTGTGCTCTGGGGCCCCTTGGTGGGGTGGGAGCAGGGGTGACATCTCACTCTCCCGCTTCCCTTGATGCCTGAACTCCAACCTGGGTCTGGTCCCAGGGAACAGCCACTCCAGATAGTGGGGCCAGGGGTCACAGCTCCATTTGTCCTTTGCAGTCTGCCTCCAGAGCAGACGGTGTTTGAATTTTTGCTTCCACTGACCCTTGATCACTGGAAGTGGGTCTACCAAGTCCACAGTAAATAGGAGGTCAAGTCTCAGAGCAGTCTGGCATGGCCACCAGACATCAACAAGATGGAGAGAGTCCTTTCTCCTCCTCCCCAAAGCCTTCTTATACTTTGCACACGAGCAAATGAGCCCCATCACCCATAGGAAAATGTTCAGGCTTATTTATGCCCCATCCCATCTACCATAACAATACCACAAAGATGCTTGGCCCTGGCCAAACTGTTCTACCTATAGTCCCTACTTTTGGCTCAGAACTTAGCTTCCAACACAGTTGGGAATTCTCTATCCAGCCTCCCCACTGCTTCCTTGTCCCCTTTCGTGGAACATTTTCTGGGCCCGTGTCAATGTACCAAAGAGTTATATCATCTCATTTAATCCAGGAACCAGTTAGGTGGATACTATCCCTATCCTCAGATGAGGAAGCTGAAGCCCAGGTATTGAGACTCCAAGGCCAGAGAGAGCTCTCTCCACAACTGCACACACTTTGGGACACACACTGGGGATGGCAGCACAAAACTGCAAGGCCCAAGCCCACCCTCAGGAGCGTAAACTTTGTGGCCAAGAATATAATGACTGTCTACTGACATGGGTTGGGATACGTGGCTGCCTGGGTGGAGCCCAAGTCTTACCACCTGGTGTCATGTTACTAATCTCTGACCCTCATTTTGCTCATCTGTAAAGTAAGGACAGTCATTCTCTGTCTAGGAGGTTTTGAGAGCAGATTATCACTGGGCACACAATAAAAGTAACAATGGGGGCACCTGGGTGGCTCAGTCGTTAAGTGTCCAACTCTTGATTTCAGCTCAGGTCATGATCTCGCGGTCTTTACTGATCAGCACGGACCCTGCTTGGGATTCTCTCTCTCCCTCTCTCTGCCCCTTCCCCTCTTGTGCTCGCTTCCTCTCACTCTCTCAAAATAAAGAAATAAACATTAAAACATATAAAAACAAATAAAAGTAATAACTGTATGATCATTTCCCTGGGTTCTGCCAGGCCTTGATTTCTCAGTGAACTTTCATGGCAGCTTCAAATGTGAGTACTTGGCCAAAAACCTTCCCAAGGCCCAGAGCCTCCTCTGTACAGTACTCAGAGACAGGCCTAACGAGTAATAGTGGCCTAGATGGGGAAATGAAAAGGTGGCGGGCCCATGGTGAGGGCCACACTTCCGTAGTCCACCCCACCTCGTCTTTTCTGGCCTCAAGGAAGCCTCATGTTCTGAGGTGATGCACAGTGGGAGATAGCTTTTGTAAGTTGTGGCCTAAAAGGCCATCTATTCCTGAATTCACGAGCTGTGAAACTGCCTACAGTATTTCCACACATCTTCAGAGGAGGCAAAAAGCTGAGCCGCTTAGGAGTCAGGAACAACAACGTCATGGTCTCTTGTCCCTGTACTAGAGCCTCCTCTTCCTCACCCGGGGCCAGGCTGCAGAGGTAGTCCATCCCAGCCTGCTCCCGTGTCTGAAAAGGAAGTAGAGTATGGGCGTCCAGCCTCCTCATGGTTTCCGGGAAGCTCAACTCTGCCAAACCAAGATTGGGGAAATCAATTAGGAGTTCATAAATTACCACCCTGAAGCGCTTTGAAACCACTTGAAGAGTTAATCAAACAAGTTATGACATCAACACCATCACAGAAGGAATATTAAATTACCTCTTTAAATGAAAGCATTTCTGTTTTTTTAATAAAAGGACTTTATATTAATTCACATAATTGCCTCCTGTTAACATACTTGCCAGAATCCAAAAGAAAAAAAAAATCTGTTAAACTTGGATTGTGTCAGATATGTTAAGAATTAAATTATAGGCAACAAAAAATTCCTGGGTTTTCACGTCCAAGTTTTAATTTTTTTAGAATCCACAACTTTTATTTTCTAGTTGGGATCATTTTTATAGATTTAAGATGCGTAAAGACAAGCACTGACTTGCAGTAAATTATAAATGTTTATATATATACATACACCGCTGCCAAATTCCATCCCTTCACATACCTCAGCAGAAGGTATCACTCTCCTAATAGAGAAATTTATCCAACCACAGTAACATTTTTACTCTCCCTCTTCTTTCAAGGCACATTCCAAGCCCCACTTGGGTAGTGTCATGGAAGAAGTGTGGTGTGCATGTATTTAAATACAGACTAACTTTCCCCCATGATCCCAGTGCATCAGGAAGGTAAATACACAATGTACACACATGCACAGATACAGAATGACTTCAAAGGGAGAGGAGACTGTCTGAAGATTAGTTTATAAATTGCTCCATTAGGCCAAAAGCCTCTAGAAGGCAGAGACCTCTCTGGGCCAGCCCATACCTGGTGCATAACAGAGGGATGTGTGAGGAAAGCCTGGAGGTGGAGGGCAGGGCCAGGTCTAACGGATGAGGTGAAGTCAAAAAGAAAACAAAGCCACTCATGCTCATTTTTGACCCACCAGAGCTAATGTTGGCTGACTCAGACTAAACCGAGACTAGGTAAGGCAAGTCAAGGATGCTGGCTCTGACGCCATGGGACAAGGAAACGGTGCTGCCCTCTTCACCTGAGGTCTGTCCACAGTCAGAGGGGAAGGAAGTTTCAGAGGTAGATTTACCCCAAAGCTTCAGAACCCCACACTTAAATAGCCCTCTTCCAAGCCCTGCACCTATTTGGTTTTCCTTTTCTATTTTTTGGTAGGGGGAGAGGGCACAAGTGAGCAGAGAGGGAAAGAGAGAGAGAAGTGGGGCTCACCTGAAGCGGGACTTGTGTTTTACGAGAAGTGTGGCTTTGTGCCCACCTGATGCGGGGTCCGAACTCATGAACTGCGAAATCATGACCTGAGCTGAAGTCAGATGCTTAACCCACAGAGCCACCCACATGCCCTTTGGTTTTCCTTTTTCTTTTCTTTTCTTTTTTAAATGTTTATTTGTTTTTGAGAGAGCGAAAGACAGAGAGCAAGTCAGGGAGGGACAGAGAGACAGGGCAACAAAATCTGAAGCAGGCTCCAGGCTCTGAGCTGTCAGCACAGAGCCCGACGCAGGCTTGAACTCACAAACTTCAAGATCATGACCTGAGCTGAAGTTGGACACTCAACCAACTGAGCCACCCAGGCACCCCGGTTTTCCTTTTCTTGTACAAATTGTATAAGCTTCAGGACACACAAAACTTAATTCTCCCCTGGTTTCTCAGGAAGCACTGAGGGATTAGAATGATTTTCTGACATGACCTACTCTGCTACCAGAGGCCTCAAGCAGGACACGGCTCTGCCTTTGGGGAGCTCACACTGACTGGGAGGGCACTCGGTGCCATGCAAGATGTAAGGAACACCTGGCTAGGCCTTGTCCTGAAGGTCACCTTCCTGTGCCTAATCCACAGGTTAGGGTGAGCATCTCCTTTGTCCAGAACAATCCTAAAATAGAACTTGCACAGACTTCCCCCATCCCTTCATATACTCAAGCAATACATGTTCAACACAGAAATTTTAGGATAGATTGTTTCTTAAAAGAAAAAAGAAGAAGAAAAATCACATATAATTTCATCATCCTAAAATAAGTATATAACCAGTGTTAATTATTTTGGTGAACACTGAACATACTTCTGGTCTCTTCTCTCTACCTGCTCAAGCCTCTTTCCCTTTGATTTCTCAAAACCACCACCAACACAGCTGCCTGTTGCATCTAACAGTTTCAAGGTTTAGGGTGACAAAAAAGAGGGCTGACATGGCTTTGGGGCACTGCCCAGTGAAGCACTGGGAATCCTTGCTCTCCCCAGAACTGTACGCCCTGGACACTACACACATGGCTGTCTGTGACCCTCCCGCCCTTCCCACCAGCAGGGCCCCTCACCTCTTCTGGAATGTTCTAGGAGGCTCAGGACCCCCCCCCCCCCCCCCCTGTACAGAACAATTTAGCTCTCTTTGTTTGGCATCACCATCTTCCCAATCATGCTTCGGGACTTAACTTTTTCTCATCCAAAGCGTCCTCAAATGGTAATTTTTGTTGAGAAGGAGGCCTGCTCTGTGGCTCACATTCCATGGTTACCTGGCCAGTCTTTGTAGGCATAGGGGTCTACATAGAGATTTCATTTTCCCACTGAAATAAGTAATGAATCTCTCTACCTGGCTTCTCCCATCCTCCACCTTAGAAAGAGTTTAGGTTAGGTTTTTTGTTTGTTTGCTTGTTTTTTAAAATGTTTATTTATTTTTGAGAGACAGAAACAGCATGAGCAGGGGAGTGGCAGAGAGAGAGAGAGGGATACCCAGAATATGAAGCAGGTTCCAGGCTCTGAGCTGTCAGCACAGAGCCCAATGTGGGGCTCGAACTCATGAACCGTGAGATCATGACCTGAGCCGAAGTCAGATGCTCAACAGACTGAGCCACCCAGGTGCCCCTTTTGTTTGTTTTTAAAACCATCTTTCCCTTCTTGTTACAGCTCCTTTTTTTAAAATGTGTATTTATTTATTTATTTTTTAAAGTTTATTTATTTTTGAGACAGAGAGAGACAGAGAATGAATGGGGGAGGGGCAGAGAGAGAGGGAGACACAGAATCGGAAACAGGCTCCAGGCTCTGAGCCATCAGCCCAGAGCCCGACACGGGGCTCGAACTCATGGACCGCGAGATCGTGACCTGAGCTGAAGTCGGACGCTTAACCGACTGAGCCACCCAGGCGCCCCAAAATGTGTATTTATTTTGAGAGTGAGAGCATACTCTGAGGAGCAGGGAGAGGGGCAGAGAGAGACAGGGTGGGAGAGAATCCCAAGCAGGCTACATGCTGTCAGCACAGAGCCTGACACGGGCTCAATCTCACAAACTATGAGATCATGAGCTCAGCTGAAACCAAGAGTCAGTCACTTAATGGACTGAGCCACTCAGGCGCCCCTATAACTCTATGTTATCAAAGAAGAAAGTGAAGCTTAGGGAACATGAATTATGTAGATCTGAGAGTCTTGAGTAATTGTTGGAGCTGTGAGAACAGAGAAGGGCCTCAAGCCAGTGAATACAGGGAGAGAGGGACAGGGAGGGAGAGGGGCCCCAGGAAAGGGCCAGGTCCTAGGAGCAAGTAAGATAGAGTGGAAATCACAAATTAGAAGTCACAGGCAGCTTCCTGCCCAGCTGTTCTGTTTGGTCAGCACAGTTTAAAAATATAGACATGGTTATTTATTATAAAATATGATTATTTATTCAAAGACTCCCAAAATAGAAAACAGAAAAAAAAAATCTCCCTGAGTCCTGCCACTTGCTCACAGCATTGACATTTTGATGTTTTTCTTCCAGTTTAAAAAACAAAACAAAACTATATAAGGTGTTTTGTTTTGTTTTTACATAAAGTCAAATCATGGTGTTGCAATTATAGTTTTGAATTCATTCAAAGCCTTCCCTCATTGGGCAGGGGAAATCTTTAACCAAACGTTAAGCTGTACCATTGAAAATTCTGAAACGGAGTCAGAATTAAAAAGGGGTCCCTGTGTTAATTATTCCTGGAAATAGTACCTGAAAGTCAGGGCCACCATTTCACAGAGAGAAATGCCACTCTAGGCCTTAGTGGTCAAGTGTCACTTGGCCCCTGAATTCTCTGTCATCAAAGTATCTTCAAATGTTTTAAAATTAGTAGTAAGTATCTTAGGTTAGTTTCCCTCAACAGCTGACCCTGAGACGAGGGTTTGGGTTCAAGTTGTTTATTTGCAAGGCGCTCCAGGAGTGTGGCGCAGAGTGAAGCAAGTCTGAGGGAAGAGAGCCAGCATGGGACTTGCGTGAGGTCACCAGTCAGGGCAACTGGGGCTGGAGCACAGGGCGGAGCCTCCGGGAGACCGTGGAGAACAGACTTCCCACTGAGATCCCACTGAGCAAGGGGTGGGGGGCGGTGAAGCTGGGGTACTCCTCCACCAACTCCTGCCCCTCATTTGCAAATAACTTTCTGAGGGTAACTCCTCTTATTTTAGGCCCGACCAGCACAAAGACCAGAAAATACCCTCGAGCAAGGAAATACAGGGGCTTGAGGGAGGATGCCTTTTGTGTAGGAGGGAACTGCCCACTTCTACCCCAGCAATCTGAGCTGAGGAATGGAACAGGGCAAGAACAGCATCTCCTTCAGCTGCCTACATTTAAAAACCAGTGGATTTCTCACAAAATTCTGGCTTTCTGACTTCTTATAAAAATATCAGACAATCTGGCTTACATTCCCACAGGGAAGGGCAAGCAGCCGCACCCTTCAGGGGAGCATTTGTTTTCTATACTACCACAGTCCCTACCACTCCCTGTTGTCTCCTACCTGAGGCCAACTGTTAGGGTTTTTTTGTTTGTTTTATTCTTTAACATGCACCCTACCTCCCTTCTATGTTACCTTCCTGGCCCCTCCAGGAAGGAGCCTGAGTCTGCTATCCTTTGAGGAGGAGACAGGCTGATGCCATACATACGCCGAGTAGCCTTCAAGTTGGCATTTGGTTTCCTGGGACCGAACCTTTAAATATGAAGCTGTAACAGAAACCTGGAGGCCTCTCTTGACAACCTGCCCAGTTCTCATTATGACATTTAGCCCGTGATTGATATTGTGTGTGTCATCAAGACCTTGGCAGTTAATCTCTGGGTCGAATCTATGGAAACCAAACAGAACAGATTTGTCTTCCCCTTCCATTTTGGCTGTGGTCTGGGAAACAGACGCTCTCGGCTTCTCTGAGATTCAGAAATTTGGGAGCCATGCAGAGAGGGATGCACACAAGCCGTCTTCAGGATTTGGAAAGATTACAGGTCTGTGGTTTCTGGACTGTTCTGCGCTTTGTTCTCTTCCCCCATCAAATCTGCACACTGGAGGATAATGGATCCCAGAGCTCCCTCTGCATGCCAAGCCGCTCTGGGTAGACCGCACCACTTCCTCTTCTGTCTGGAAATCCAGCCGAGGCTTTCAGCACGGAGATGGGGTTGGGGATGGCTCCTTCCACAGTGTAATGAAGGAGCAGCAGCCTCAGCAAGGGTGAGGTCAGCTTCAGTGATCAAAGGAGGCAGGCAGAGGTTTCAGAATGCAGTTTACTCCAGCATCACCCTAAAATCACCTCTTCTGAGGCCTCCTTAGTGGCAGACAGGGTTTTGTGGGCTGTTTCCTGCAGCAGAAGTTTCTGGCCATCCCTGAAAACAACTCCTCCCTTTGTGACTGGAAACACCAGCAGCCAGGCCCTAGAGCAGAGTTTGGGCCTAAGCAACCACAGGAGACTATCCGTCCTGCATTGTGCACTTTGCTCACCTTTGTCCCTCCTCCATTGGCTAAAAGGCTCAGTCCTGCCTCATCAGCTCTGGCTGAGTCCCTAGCACAGGCCTCGCAATCCCTCATTCATCCACCCTTCAGTCATTCATTCACACCCTCCATTCATTCACTACACGTCAGACACTGGGCCTAGAGAAATCAACACAGGGCAGGGAATCTCCAGGTAAGGTCATCCGACTCTTGCCTCCTCCCAGCCCTGCACCTTATTCTGGGCTAAAGATATGGCCTCTACTTCAATGAGAAGATAGAACATATTTTGAACACCCTTGCTATCCTTCTCTTGACTCACCAGCTCCTTGACTCTCTAGCCACATGGTTGGGCAATCATTATCAGTCCTCAATGAGCATCAGACTTACTTGGGAGCTTGTTAAAATACAGACTCCTAGGGGCACCTGGGTGGCTCGGTTGGTTAAGCGTCCGACTTTGGCTCAGGTCATGATCTCATGGGTTGTGAGTTCGAGCCCTGCGTCAGGCTCTATGCTGACAGCTCAGGGCCTGGAGCCTGCTTTGGATTCTGTCTCCTTCTCTCTCTGCCCCTTCCCACTTGTGCTCTGCCTCTCAAAAATAAATGAATGTAAAAAATTTTTGAAAAAAAAAAACTACAGACTCCTAGGTCCTTGGCTCTGGTCGAGGGTGTCACCCAGGAATCTGTATTTCTAGCAAGTGCCAGATTATTCAGATAGAGGTGGTCTTTAGATCACACTTTGAGAGAATCCACAGAAGGACCACCTCTGTTGCCCCAACCCCCAACTCAGGACACTGCAGGAGAAAGTCACGGATCCTGGCTTCCCAGGATCCCCAAAGACACACTGCTGGCTAGTGATCCTTTAATTCATCTGCTGTAAACTTGGGAGAATCCAGTTCCCCAGAGCAGTTTCAGCCCTCTCCTTTTCTTCCTAACATTTAAAAAACCATTCTTTTAATGTTTATTTATTTTTGAGAGAGAGAGACAGAGACAGAGTGTGAGCAGGGGAGGGATAAAGAGACAGAGGGAGACACAGAATCCAAAGCAGGCTCCAGGCTCTGAGCTGTTAGCACAGAGCCCGATGTAGGGCTCCAACTCACAAACCACAAGATCATGACCTGAGCCAAAGTCAGACACTCAACTGACTGAGGCACCCAGGTGCCCCTCTTCTTAACATTTTTTAATGAAAAATTTCAAAGACACACAAAGAGAAAAACAGTAACTCTACCTTGCAACCATCATCCAACCCCAACCACCACCATCCATGGCCAATCCTGCCTATCATACATACCTCCATTTTACCCCCCACCCCATACACAATATATTGTTAGAATTTTCCAGGTATATTATTATCATTTTTTAATGTTTTTTACTTATTTTTGAGAGAGACAGACCATGAATGGGAGAGGGGCAGAGAGAGAGGGAGACACAGAATCGGAAGTAGGCTCCAGGCTCTGAGCTGGCAGCACTGAGCCCAATGCAGGGCTCAAACTCATGAACCGCAAGATCATGACTTGAGCCTAAGTTGGATGCTTAACTGACTGAGTCACCCAGGCACCCCCCAAGTATATTATTTTTGAAGCAGATCCCAGATATCATATCATTTCATCTGTGAATATTTCAATACATAATTCTAAAAGGTAAAAACCTAGCACACTGTACACAGTGTGCACACAATTAAAAAATAATTTAAAAAAATTTAGAAATGAAAAAAGTTACCTTAACAAAACAAAAAAATAAATTAATTAAAAAAAATAAAAAAATAAAAGGTAAAAACCTATGGTATAATTTAGCTGTTCTTTGAATCTCCTGCAAATTAATTGTTAGGTTCAGACTCTGAGGACTCTGCTAAGACAGGTTTTTCTTTCCAGAAGAGAAGACTCTTCTGGTGATGGCATGTCCTCCCAACAGAAGACCCATAATGTCTGATTGTCTCTTCTGTAGTGGTCAGAGTTGAATGCCTATATCCATTAGTTCATCAAGTGTTATAAAAAGGGGCTTTCTTCCATCTTTATTATCTGGGATACTTATATAAAAGAGCAAATCTTCCTCATCTACCCAGTAGTACAGTTTGTATCAGAAAGGAACAGTAAATGCTAGATTCTTTCCCTTTACTTGTCTGTCTTCAAAATAATGAGCTAGTCCCTCACATCTTCCAACAGTGAGTAATTGTTTTAAGTGTCGTTACGATTTAAATGTCTGATTTGTTTTAACCCATTGCAGTTATTTTTATTAATCATGCTCAAATTGTCCTGTTTTTGACAAGCGGGAGCCTCTCTGTGTTGTGTTCTCAGTCCCTGGCATGATCCTAGCGGTCTTTGAAGCTAGCAAACTTTTTTTTACATTCTTCAAATCCCTAGTCCTCCCCCCTCACAATGCATCCCTACCCTCACCCCACCCTCTCAGCAGTTATTTGCTTCTCAGAAGACTAAGACCATGTGTTATAAACAGCCTCAATTTACAATGTTCCTCATCTGTAAAATAGAGATAACAATAATGCCTACCTCATAGGGTTGTTAAGAAGATTAAATGAGTTAGTAATTGTAAAGCACTGGAACAGTGCCTGGTGCAAAGTAAGTGCCAGCTAAGTATTTGTTAAATGAATAACACTCACTCCCCATCACTCACCTGCACGTTTCTCAGTCACTCTGCCTTTTTTCTCCTTGCCTCTAGTCTCAGAGCATAACCTCCCCTCAGGCTGTCTGAGTGTAGATGCATCAGTCACTCAGCTCAGGGAACAAACACTGCCCAATTCCACAGCAAATTCCTTTCTTTGGGGACAGTGGAAACTCTTCTCCCACATTCCATTTGCAGAGCCTGACAAGGTCTCCAAATATGCATTTCAATCTGCAAACACAGCTTTACAGCTTGGAACATCTCTTCTGACCCCTGGTAAGTTAGCACAACTGCCAGCCCCTAGCGTGAGAGCAGCCAACAACATTGCCTTCAACTGTCCTAATGCATTGAGGAACCCTCATGCAGCCAAGCCTCCTTCTACTCGAGGGCTCCTGGAGATTCCAGAATGTGCATGGCTGCTTGGCTCAAATGGGCTCTGGATTTACAGGTGTGCCCTGTCCCGTGGCTAATGGCTCCCTGCAGGTGTTGAGTATCCCAGGCCTGGAATGGTAGGAATCTTCTGGCCCTTCCTATTAGGATTCAAAATGGTCAGAACCAGCAGATTTTAGTCATATAAAGGAAAAACTAGGACCAAAGAAGGGGTAAAAGCTAAAAGAAAGGAGGCAAGGGACTGGCTGCCCACAGGGATTTCTGAGGCTTGAAGCCTGTCTTGACTCTGCTGCAAATCCTCTTCGGCCCACATCAGAGGGCCCCCAGCACTACTGCGCTGAAGGAGAATGGAATGTTGGTGAAGTGTTTAACTGCCATCATGGCCCTCCTTGGTTACTTCTGTGGCCTGAGAAAAGGAAGCAGAAGCACAGCAGGCAGGGGAAATGCCTGTTGAATCTTAAGATCAGTTTATTCCCACCTCTTTTTGTAAAGGCCTTTCCCTACCTCTGCCTCCTGCTAACTCAAATCCTGACCCTCTCTCATGACCAATTGCAGAAACGAAAGAAAATCCCTTGGCTTCAAAATGACATCCAGAGAACCAAAGACAAGTCTCAAAAATGCCTACCCATCTGCCAAGAGGCTGCTGCCGAAGGTGGAGGGGGAGGTAGAAGCAGAGGACTACTGTACCCCCGGAGCCTTTGAGCTGGAGCGTCTCTTCTGGAAGGGCAGTCCCCAGTACACTCATGTCAACGAGGTCTGGCCCCAGCTCTACATCGGCGATGAGTAAGTGTGTAGGCCAAGCCTCACCTCTGGCCTCACCCAGGAGAAGGCAGCCAGCCCCTCCCCAGCTCACACCCCTCACTCCCTCCTAGATGAGCTTTTGCTTTTTGGGTTAGTTGTATTGTGAGAACTCAATTAGGGCTGGGTTTATCTTCACATTATAGAAAACCCAGAGAAAGGGCTTATGCAACATAGAGGTTTATTTCTCTTTTATATAAAAGAGGTGCAGAGCAAGGTAAGTTGGGGCTGGCATGGTGACTCCAGGGTCATCAGCGTCTCAGGCTCCTGTGCTCTGCTCCACCATCTCAAGGGTATGGTTTCCCTCCTCAAAGCTGTTGCATGAGCCAATAGTGCTGATAGAGCTCCAGCCACCATCTGTGGGATCCAGGCCACAGAAACATAAAGAGAAAGTAAGTGCATCTTTCCAGAAGAAAGTGTCTCCCAAGACCTCCCCTGCCTCTAGCTGCAAGGGAGGCTGGGAACCAGAGCCTTTTGTTTTAGCTGGGTATAAGAGTGGCAAGAACAAAGTCAGTTCTCAGATTGATGACACAGGAGCACATCAACTTATGTGTTGGGAACATGGTAGGTCGAGCAAAGTTGAGGTCACCGTCCCCTCCTCTAGATTTTTATAGCCACCATTTCCCATTCCTCCAACAACTGGAAAATGTCTACTATAAATAATATTAATAATAATAATTCCTTTCACTTACTGAATACCATGTTCTAGTCACAGTGTTAAGCATCTTGCATGAGTGAGCTCATTTTGTTTTCATTATAGCCCAATGAAAGTCATCCAATTACTCCCATTTTAAGGATAAGAAATCAAGGGACAGGGCAGTTAAGCAACTGGTCCAAGGTCCACAGCTCAGTAGGTGGCAGAATCTGGGATTCAAACGCAGTTCTGACTAACCCAGAAGCTTTTATCTTAACCAGTACTCCTACTCCTCCATCTATTCCCCAGGATTCCTGCTCAGGTTCCATCTCTCCCAGGAGCTGATGGTGTAGGACCCCTGCGTGTGTGATGTTAATAAACACCATGCTGCATAAAACCTGGAGATGACTGCCTAGTCATGGGAAATCCAGGGGCAGCATCCCTTGCCTTTTTTTCCCCTTAATATTTAAAAGTGTTTTCAATGTTTGTTTATTTTTAAGAGAGAGGGATTGCATGCACGAGTGGGGGAGGGGCAGTGAGAGGGAGACAGAGGATCCAAAGCTGGCTCCATGCTGACAGCAGAGAGCCCAGGTGGGCCTTGAGCTCACGAACCATGAGGTCATGACCTGAGCTGAAGTCAGATGCTTAACCCACTGAGCCACTCAGGTGCCCCTCCTTAATATTTCTAAATTGAAAAAGTTAGAAAAATTACATGTCTTTTTATACTAAATTAAACTAAATAGAGGGTTATAAAAACAAACTGCTAATCTCCCTCTGTCCGCCTTAATTCTGCCACCAAGTAACCAGTATTAAGCTCACTTTCATACTCCCACTACTTTATGTGTGCTGCTGCAAATGTAAGGTAACACACACACACATATAAAGGGTTTTTGCTTCTTTCAAATAATTTTTAGGAGAAAAAAAGGAATCATGCTATGGGTACTTTTACTATCTCATAGGAGAGCTGTACTCTGATTTATCCAATCGTTTCCCAGTTGTGAACATTAGGGGAACATCAGTGAGGGGTTTATGGGACTCTCTGTACTGTTTTTTTTTTTTTAATTTTTTAAAAGTTTATTTTTGAGAGAGATAGAGAGAGAGAGGGAGTAGAGGAGGGTCACAGACAGAAGGAGACAGAGAATCCTAAGCAGACCCCACACTGTCAGCATAGAGCCTGATGCGGGGCTCGAACCAACAAAGCCATGAGATAATGACCTGAGCCAAAGTTGGACGCTTAATCAACTGAGCCAGCCAGGCACCCCTGTTTTCTTTTTTTTAAATAACAGCTTAATTCAGATATAGCTCACATTCCATAAAATCACCCTTTTAAAGTGCAGAGTTCAGTGATTTTTTTTTTTATTATAGTTAAAAAGTTGTACAACCAGCACCACTCATTTCAAAGCATTTTCATCTCCTCCAAAGGGAACCACCTGAAAACTGTCCATTCTCCATCTTTTCAGTCTTAGGCAACCACCCATCTGCTTTCTGTTTCTATAGATTTACCTATTCTGGGCATTTCCTATATAAATGGAATCATAATATATGACTTTTGTGTCTGGTTTCTTTCACTTAGCATAATGTTTTCAAGGTTCATCCAAGTTGTAGCATGGACGAGTATTTTATTCTTTTTTATTGCCAAACAATCTCTGTACTGGTTTTGCAACTTCCCTAAGATTAACTCCAAAATTAGTTCAAAATTTAAAAAGGTACACATACATTTTGACCCCAAATATCACTTTAAGAAATGTGATTTATAGAAATAATAGTATCAATATGTAAGGAAATATGCACAACAATGTGTATTTTATCATTGAAGTAGCAAAATGGGGGGGGGCGAGGATCTGAATCTCTTATCTTTTAATTATAAAATATTAAATTCAGTAAATATATGGTTTTCCTATTATAAAAGTAATATATGTTTATTGTATAAATATATGTCTTAATTTCTCTATTTGTAGTAGGTTAACAAGAGAATCTTCCTCATTGGGTTGTATGGATTAAGTGAGATAATTATGTAAAGTATCCGTGCAGTGCCTAGTACGTAGTGAGGACTCAATAAAGGTTAGCTCTAATAATAAAGTAGTGATTAATGTAAGGAAGAAAACTTAAATTTCTCAGAGCAATCACCAAACCCCATTACTCTGAAGCTACTCCTTACTCTTAAGGATAAGAAATCAAGGGACAGGATTTCCATCTGGAATTTGTGTATTATTTTGGTTTTAAAACTTATTTTTATGTAGTTGTAATCATATTGATTATTCATTTTATCTTTTTTCCCCACATAGCATCATTCATAAACTTTTCCCTTATGACATATTTCTCATACTTTTAATTATAATATAATATTATCTATCAGATAATAATATATAAGGTGGATGTAAGGTCATTTATTTAACCACTTCCCTATTGTTGGACATATCACTATTTCTATGTTCTCACTTTTATAATTAATGCTGCAATGGACATCTTTATGCATAAAATCTTTTCATATTTAGGATTATTTCCTTAGATATGACCCTAATAGTGGTATACCTGAGGGAAGAGAGATTACGATTTTAAGATCTACACTGTCTCTGGCTCTTTATCTATGCCGTTCTCTTTGCCTAAAATGCCCTGCCCCCTACCTCCTTTCAGTGTCCAGATTCTATACATTCTGCAAAAAGCACTCAAGTCACTTCTGCCATAAAGCTAGCTTTCCTCAATCTGCATAGTGAGAAGTAAGTTTTTTCTCTGTATTTGATACACTATATTTACATTTCCTATAGCTTATAATAATTAATAACAATAGCTTGTCGTATTGTATATATCTTACTGTGTGTTGTGCCCTGTTGCTAGGCATCATTTAAACTCAACAACCTTCCTTCCTATGAAGGAAGTACCATTATTACTCTTATTCTACAAATGGGCAAACCAGGGCTCAGAAAGTTTATCCATTTGCTCAGTTAGTATTTACTGGGAACCTTGCTAGGAGCTGTGGGGAATACAAAGAGGAAACTGAGGCTCAGAGAAATTAAGTGACCAGCCCAAGGTCATACCACCAGTAAGTGGTATAACTTATACCTAAACTCAGATCAAGAAAATGTGGTCAAGGGGCACCTGGCTTGCTCAGACGGTGGGGCATGTGACTCTTGATCTCGGGGTTCTGAGTTCAAGCCCTGCATGTGGGTGTAGAGATTATGTAAAATCGTCACTTGATTTTTGCCAAAAGGCCGAGAAGTGATAGATTACTTAAAACCTTTAAAAAAAGAAAAGAAAAGGGGTGCCTGGGTGGCTCAGTCAGTTAAGCGTCTGACTGGCTCAGGTCATGATCTCACAGTTCACGGGTTCAAGCGCCACGTCAGGCTCTGTGCTGACAGCTCGGGAGCCTGGAGCCTGCTTCGGATTCTGTCTCCCTCCCTCTCTGCCCCTCCCCTGCTCGAACTCTGTCTCTCTCTCTCTCTCTCAAATATAAATAAAACACTTAAAAAAAAAAAAAAAGAAAAAGAAATGTGGTCAATCAGATAAAGAAGCTGTTTTATAGCTACGGAGAAGAGATGTGTAGAAATGTAACAGGGAACAGAAGGAGAAGGGGTAGTGGAATAGAAGGAGTGTGGGGTTCGAGTCTTGGCTCTGCCAGCCACCACTTATGTGATCTTGGACAACTTATTTTACCTCTCTTCACTTTATGTGGCAACAGAGATAGGGCTCATTCCGTGGGGTGAATATGAAATGAATTAAAACAAGTAAAGTGCTTGGCACATAGTAAGTAAATGCCACTAAGTGTTTGGTACTATTATGATTCTGAGAAAGTGTCACAGAAGAGGTGAATTCCAAGCATGACTCTGGAAGATGGGTAGGATTTCAACAGAGTTCTGGGCAGAGGGAGCAAGATGAAGAAATGCACGGAGGTGAGAATAAGCAGGATGGTGTGTCTAGAACACCAGGGATAGATGTGGTAGATGTACACTTTCAGGGTGTCTAGAACTGAGCTATGTTTGACCGCCATGTGGTCAGCTCAGACTTAGCTGTGCTGCAGTAACAGATGACCCCAACGTCTTGGTGGCTTACCACAGCAGAGGGTTATTTCTCATGCACATGCCACGTCCATGGGGGGCCAATTCTTACTGCTCCACATCCACGTCACTCTAGGCCTCAGGACCCAGGCTGACGGAGCAGCCCCTATCTGGGATATTGCCAGTTTCTTGGAGAGAAGGGCCATGGAAAGTCACGAGCTGACTCAGAAGTGACACATGCCACTTTTGCCCACGTTTTAGTGGCTAAAGCAAGTTCAAGCCAAACCCTCATGTTAATAGGACAGGAAAGTGTAACCTGTCAAATATTCCAAGTGGTAATGCATAATCGACCACAGCCACAATCTACTGCAGGTGTAGTGGCTTTGGGCGGGTCCTTTTACCTTTCTGGGCCTATGCCCTCATCTCCAAAAATGATCAGTATGAAGATTCAAAGAAATATGGAATATGAGAACGTTTTGTAAGACAAATACAAATGTTATCATTATTGTTACCTAGTGAGAAAGAAACACGGGAAGGTAGGTCAGGGCCAGCTTGTGGAAGACTGAATGCCCACTGAGCGACTCTCTTCAGGAAGCCACTGAGTGTCTGAGCAAAACAGTCAAGTTCTAGTTAACAGAGTGCCAGACAACAGGGTGTGATGCAGTAAGATATGCTTGCCTCCTTGACATCTGACCGCAACCTTGTTCCTTCAACCAAGAAAATGTTACTGCCTTTTCGATTCATTCCAGCTCTGCCTGGTAGAGCCCCAAAACAAACACACACATATACAGTCTAGGCAGGCTCCACGGTCAGTGTGTGTGACCTGCGTGCACAGTGGGGACGGGGGGCACAAGTCAGCATGGCATGATGCTTCATGGTGCTTGTCCTCATCTCTGCTCAGGGTCCCTCCTAGACACCAGCTTACAAGGCTAATGAGACTCACAAATGCTTATTGAGAGAGCAATTAATTCCACTGCCAATGCAGCCACATGGAGGTTAAAACCCTGCTGAGAGCAGGCAAGGTTGCCTTTGTTTCTTGGTCTCTCTGTAGGTGTTGCCCAAAGCAGCAAAAAGCTCACGGCTGGCTCCTCATGCACAAAGTCTCAGTTTTAATTTGAAAGTTGCATTTAGCTTGATTTTTTCTTCCTTTCCTTAAAAGCACCTACAATTTTTGAAAGGTAAGTATCAAGGCTCTGGAAGTGAGGGTGGTTAGGATCCAGGAGTGAGGATGGATGTCCTGGGGTAGCTGGTGATGCCTGGGACCCTCTGGGGACCAGACTTAGCCCAAAGAAGCAGGTCACTTTTTCTTCCTCCTCTTCCCTCAAGGGCTTCTTCATGGAGAGAGGCAGAAGGGCTGAGCATCTGCTCCGAAGCCACAGTGCCTAGTCAAACACTGGTCTCCATGTGGCCTTGGGCAAGTCCCTCATGCTTTCTGAGATTCAATTTCTTTACCTATAAGATGTGGATTCAATGAGTTAATACATATGCCACTTAGCACCGTGTGTGGCACACCCAATAAGTGTGAACTATTACAGATCAGGCAGGTTCTGGAAACTCAGCTCACAGTGTAAAAGATAAAGAACTGTCATTGTGCTTTGCCATTAAGGTCCTTCTGTGTTAAGGGCAGCCTTGAAACGGGAAACACTCCTGGTCAAATTTCTCCCATGAGATGCTATCATGAACTCAAGTTCAGGCTGCAAGGAAGTTACCTCCTAATGGGCTTTTTCAGGCTCGTGCCTCAATTGCCCCCACAGATACTGTCCTGGCCTTCCAGGAACCCAGGTGGCCTGAGGCCTAAGGAGGCAGTGCCACACCAAAACCCAATGGGCCTGTGGATTTCAGAACTTCTACAGCATTTTCTCAATCCAAGATTATCCCGAGAGGATTCACCACGTGGAGTGCCTGATGACTCGAAGTCCCTATTGCTTACCAGCCTGGGGAGGGCAGAGTTGACACCACCACTGCAGCCCTGTGAGGATCTGGGTGGTGTTGAGTGTGCTGGATCAGTGGAGGCACTGGGACAAGAAAACGGGCCGATGATCAGAGATTTTCACCAGAATGTCATCCTGGCTCCAGGCACAGCCACCCTCTTCCCACCCATTTCCCACAGCTAGGTAGGGGGTCTGAATCTGCTACAAGTGGGAATTGTAGGGTCAGCATGGATGGAGTAGGGCAAAAGGCCTCAAATGGGATTCAGGGCACAGAGTTCAAGCCCCCGTGCTGGTGGTCATTATGTGTGGCCTTTGGCAAAACATTTTACTGTTCTGGGACTCAGTTTCTTTATTTGTAAAATACAAGGATGATTTCAAAGGTCTCTTCCAGCTCTAAAATAAAATTCCTTAAGAAATGTGCTATTAAATAAATTAGGCTTCATTAGGTTCAAGCACATACTTGTTTTATTACTTTTAAGTCATTCAAATTAGATTCAAATTAGGTTAACCAAGTGTTGCCCTCCAGAGAGCCAGGGACTTGCGTCAATGATGAGATAAGAATAATTCATCGCCTCTTATCAATCAGCAGTCCCTAAATGGGTGCTTCAAAAGTGCTTGAGTATGCTTGAAAGCACTGAGTTTCTGTAATTTAAATATTCTCTCTTTAATCTCATTCACATTTTTCATTTGCTTAGAGAAATCTTTTTTCATTTTTCCTTTTTTCCCTTGTAGTCAGCAGGAGGGGAAATATCCTGGTTACTGTCAAAGTGATTGCAAATTCCCAGGCAGGACAGCCTCCCATAGGCTTGGCTGGAACAGGAAAATTGAGAAATCTCTCTTCTCCCTCCTGATGTCAGCATCCCCATGAGCCAACGCCACGGCGCTAACTTGCTCTGCTGCTTGAATGGCAGGGGTGCTGAGCAGCTCTCCATTTTTATTAAAACTATAGTTGCCTCCAAGGTCTGGCTTTCGAGGTCATCAACAGACAGCTGCCCTTCCCCTTAAAGCCTGATTCCTCCCTGTGGTCAGCCCTACTCAGCCTGAGCTCACTTTCAAGTGGTCTTGCTATCTTGCCCTTTCTGCTTTTCTCCTCCCAACCAGACCAACAGCCTTGAAAGCAGAGGCATCTCCAGGCCTGGCCTGTAGTTGAGGAGGCTGGAAAGTGAGGAGAAAGCAAGTCAGTCAGCTTAGCTGGCCCTCAGCCTTTGAGAGGGCTTCCCGGACACCTGGACAGCTGCAACCTTTCCCCACAAAAAGAAGGAATTAACTCAGCCTTCAGGCACCAAGCAGAGCTCAAACTTGACCTGCTTCTCCAGGGTGGACCGTGGTTTAGGATGCAGTGAAAACAGCCATGGTTGCCAATTTAACGTGCTGAATGTTAGTGGAAAGAGTTGGAAAGCCTGGATTCTGAACCTCCAAGTACCAAAGGTGACTTAGATACAACTGGGCACCAGTCATGGGCAAAGTGAATGGGGAGACCTGGCTGGGCTTTTCCAGTGGGCTTCTCAGTGAAGGCCTCAAGCAACATCAACTTTCATGGTTAGCAAAATGCCTAGTGTAATTATTAATACAATATCACTTCTCAAATCCAAGCCTCCGAGTATTCTCTTTCCCCTCTTAGCCTCCCTTCTTGGGGCAGATGATGAAGGGATATCTAACAAGAATTAAAAATGCTGGAGTCACCTTATATCTTTGAATAGCCAGTGTCTCCCAAGAACTAAGAAAACATCAATAAAAATCATGGTAAACACTTGCATGTTAAGTGAATATATGACCTACTCATCACGGATATTTACAAAACACAGACAAAAAGAAGAAAATTAAAATTCTCTATAATCCCTTTACCCAGAGATAGCCACTGATAACATTTTGCTGTACATCTTTCTACTGCTTTCTTCTCTTAAATTTATCTTTTAACCTTTCAAAGAAACTCGAGTATGGCATCATTCAATTTACAAGAATCCTGTAAGGAAAAGTACTGCCAGTGTAATTGGTTCAGTTTGACAAAGAAAGAAAGCTGAAGGTCCCAGAGGTTCAGTTGTTTTAGCTCGTGCAGCAGTGTAAGTGTATAAACTGCACCTGCCAGCCCTGTGTGTTCTGAAGGGCCTCAAAACCAAACAGTTTCATCGTCAGCAAGTAACAAGAACACCCAAGAAACTAGAAAGCCAGGGAATTTCACTTTCATTGATGAAATTGATGGAGAATTGATGGAGATCAAAAGCTAGAAATATGCCTGCTTTTAAAATCCACCTGTAAGCAGTAGGTGTGGTCGAGACTCCAAAGGAGAAGGTCTCCATCAGGGTCATGCCCATGAAATAACACGCAAACACCAAAGTGTCATATGCACCAGAATGAACAGGGTGCCAGAGTACAGGATACGGGCTATTGGCAAACAAGAGTCCACAGTCAGGTGCAGGAAATAGGAGGGTCCTCACAGACACAAGGATATGGAGAACGCCCAGTCACTGGTGGACTTTCTTCAGTGCCCAATGTAGAATCCTGACAATGTGGGAGCAGCTGGTTTCCCATCACAAGGGAGCTGAGGGAGGGCTTGAATAGATGTATACATGCATGTCCCTCCTCCCCTCTGCGGCAGAGCATACACCCCGGGGAGTGGGGCAGAATGGGCTTTGGGGTGGATGCTGAGGTATTTCGGCTGGGGATCAGCAGGGCGGCAAGAGGCCTGGAAAAGTGGAATGTCAGGAGTGCTGCCCAAGGAGACTGCTTCACCAAGAGTGCTCTTATTCGCCATTCCTCAAGGGTAGTGGGTTGAAACAAGCTTCCTGAAGGAACTTCAGAGGAGCTGAAAGGAGGCTGGGTCAGGCCAGATAAGGAGGAAGGAGGGGAGGACTCCGAATGAGGAAACTGGGCCATGCAAGAGGGGAGTCACTTCTCTGGCCCTCCAATCTGCAGTAAGAATCCAGGGCCAGGCCAGAGGTTCACAGTGAGAGGAGATAAAGGGAATTGGGTCAGAAACAGAGATACGGCAATGTTCTTCAAAAGTAAACTGCATGAGTCCAACAAATGTGTGATAAAATGTCCAGCCTTATTGCTACAATGAATGAAAATGAGATATCTTTTCCTCTTCTTCTTCCTTTTTTTTTTTTTGCCAGTGAAATTAGCAAAGAATGCAAAATGAGCAAGCTTTAAGGAGGATAATTTAGCAACACAGCACATGTGTTAAAAATGGTCATACCCATTGAGCCCAAAATTCTACTTAAAATTTCTTCTAAGGACATAATCAGAGATGTGCCCAAAGAAATAAAGCAAAGTTGTTCATTTATAGTGTTTCTTATAATGCCTGCCACTCCCTCTTCATGAAAGAGATAAAGATAGAGAGAGAGCAAGAGCAAGAGGGGGAGAGAGGAGACAAATATCCAGAGGTAGGGGCTTGGTGAGGTAAAATTGAGATTGCCCTACAGAATGGAACAGCAGGCCGCTATTGAAGGCTGTATGTCGACAGAGGCAGATGTTTACAATTTATCACCATGTCAAAGGTTTTGAAACTTACATGTAGTATTGTACCCCCCAAACAAATCTCTATATAAAATATCTAAATCTATGCACAGAAAAGCAACTGAGGAATCTTATATCAAAAAGCAAAGAGACTTTATTTCTAGGTGGTAGAAATGCAGGTGATTTTTTTGCATGTGGGAAGGAATATGTTTTTCATATTTTTAAAAAAATTTTTAATGTTTACTTATTTTTGAGAGAGAGAGAGAGAGAGAGAGAGAGACCATGAGCAGGGAGGGGCAGAGAGAGAGAGAAAGAGGGAGACACAGAATAGGAAGCAGGCTCCAGGCTCCAGGCTCCACGCTGTCAGAGCAGAGCCCAACACAGGGCTCGAACCCACAAACTGTGAGATCATGACCTGAGCCAAAGTTGGATGCTTAACTGACTGAGCCACCCAGGCGCCCCTGTTTTTCATAATCTGCACTGAGCAAGTGTTATTTTTGTAATCAGATGACACATTTTTATGACATAATTTCTTAAATAAACAAATTGCTTACATAAGGATTTTTAACTCAACCAGAAACTAAGGCTCCTGCATCATCTAGATTCTAGAGGTAAGTTGGCAAGTCTGTTTTTCTCCTGAGCTTTTCTCCAAAGCAGAAGCATATTTCTTAGTCTCTTCCCCACATAACATACATAAGCAGATGGCCCTAAAATTTAAGAAAACAACAATACAGTGCTAGGGAGAACCCTCTGACCCATCCTACTCCCAATAATTGCTGAGCCAGGCATTTGGACCAATTGGGGATCTGCCTCCATCACAGCCACTATATACCAAGACTACTAAGACTTGCTCTTTGCAGATCCTCATTTTGCCATGGATACTCTTCTGAGCTCTCAACTCGACTCTGAGTAAATAAGGAGGAAAGGAGAGGAGGACTCTGAATGAGGAAACTGGGGGAAATCCCAGAGTGGTGTGTAAGGACACCGCCTCCCTTCCTGGCTCACGTAGCCATATGACGCTCCAAAACCTGCAGTGGGCCTCAGACACCCACCAGGTCTGATCCTCCCCAGGAGCCCTTTTCTCTCCCTTGGACAGCTAAAACCAGCTCTGTGGTCTGACTGTGGAGGTGTCATGCAACGAGTCTTGTCACATATTTACCCTGATCCTTGACCCCAAAAGCGACAAAGTGCAAATTGCTATTTATTCAAACTACTATTTGATTATGTTGAAACCCAGCTGCTGAACCCAGAGATAACAGTCTTTATGGTGGGTAGGAACTTCCTGTCAAGGACAGTTCATTTTAATTTTTCCACTGAGCTCAACCTCAAAGTGAGGTGGATTGTTGCTCAGCAAGATGGACTGCATTAGTGGAGGCATTAATTGAGCACAGATCTATGTCCCAAAAGCATAACGTTTGTTGTATGCATACTTTGGGACAAGAAGAAAAATGAAAAACAGGTCTTTCTGAGGAAAAACTGAAAGCAGAATGTAGTCCATAGTCAGGATGGCAGCACCAAAGTCTAGCTGAGGGGGTTGGTGGAACTCTCCACCATTCCACAGCTCAATTCCAATGGGCTGTTTGCAAATGTTTTTAAAAGCTCAATGCCTGTGTTTGGATCTCTCTTTCCCAAACACTGGACTCCATCATGGTTCCTCTCACGACCAAGAAAAAGCTCCAGGAAACCAGCAACAGATGGGGGGCCCTTGGCCAAGGGGCTGTGGCATGTTTCCTGCTGCAAGGCTCCTCTTGGCCCAGGGTATTGATCACTGTTGGTACCCAATATGGTCCCTTCTGTCTACCTTTTACCAGTGACCTTGAGATGAGTCCTCAGCTGGAGCAAAATGTCACTTCTGGCCTCTTATTATTATGGTTCCAGGCCCTTGTCATCTTTCCTGAGCTGTAGACTGCTCTTTGTGCTGTTAAATTCTAGCTGGGATCACCCCTCCTCAACCACTCTCCTTGACCCCCGCCTCTACCCCCACCCCCCCCCCCCCCCCCCCCCCCCCGCCCCAAATACAGATCCAAGCACTTCCGTGTTCCAACCTCACACTCCTCCAGACTTTCCTCTCCTCTCCTCTCACATCCTATGCTCTGGCCATACCAGCCTCCTCCTCCCTGCCCCTCTCCCAGTCCCTCAGCAAGCCCTGCTGTGATCCCACCTTGGTCCAACCACCTTCCTCTCCTGGCTGTACAACTGCAACAGTCTCCAACAGAGTTCCCTGCTTCCATTTTCCCCCTCTCCAATCCATCTCCACACATCCCCAGACTGGTCTTTAAAAAAGTAAACAATGTTCACCTCTTCCTTAAACCCTCTGTAGCATGTGATGTTCCACCACACTTAGAGTAAAATGCAAACTCTTTCCTTGGCCTACAAGGTCTACCATGACCCAGCCCCTGCCTATCTCTCCAACTTCCTCTTGTACCACTATCCCCCTTGCTACTGCAGCCATGCTTGTTTCCATTCTGTTCTTGGCACTTGCTGTTCCCTAGGCCTGGATGAAACACTTTTCCTCCAACTCTACCCCTGCCTAACTCCTTCTCATCCCTCAGTCTTAGCTCAAATACTACCTCCTGGCAAGGCCTTGCCTGACCACCTTACATAAAGCAGGACCACAGTCATCAGCACAGCTTTTACTGCCATCTGAACTTAAAAAAATTTTTTTTAACATTTATTTATTTTTGAGAGACAGAGAGAGACAGGGCATGAGCAGGGGAGGGGCAGAGAGGGAGACACAGAATCTGAAGCAGGCTCCAGACTCTGAGCTGGCAGCACAGAGCCTGATGCAGGGCTTGAACCCACAAATCGTGAGATCATGACCTGAGCCGAAGTCGGATGCTCAACAGACTGAGCCACCCAGTTGCCCCACTTTTTTGCTATTTCATCCTTCAGTCATAGTGGGTTTGAGGTAGAAGGGAGTGCAGTGTCTGAGAGTGAGGTCCCGAGAGACCTTGACTAACCTGTTCACTGTTGCACCATCGGCACCCAGGACAGTGACAGGCACACAATAGATTTTAAATCATTATTTGTGATAAATGACTGACTGCAGGAAATAATAAGCATTTCCTAAAAGGGCTTCATTATCTCCAGCCTCCACACTGTAAGTAGTGCTAATTCCCTGCCCTTGCTTCCCTCTTCCCCTCCATCACCATGTTAACATTTGTAGTAAGACAAACTCAAACAGCCCTCTCCCATAAAGCCTCCCTTGGCCCTTCTAGACAGAAATAACTCCTGGTTCCTCTGACAACCTACCTCTGCCGCATATTCCAAGGCCACCTACTTCAACATGACTTTATTCTTTCTTCCTGGAAATTCCTGTCTAGAAAGGTAAGGCTATAAATCAGAAAATAACTTCACTGTTGGCTCCTGAAATCAACTCAAACAATAGACAGCTCAAATACCTCTCCTTAGAAAAACGCTTTGCCAAACTAGGCAATGATTCACTTATCAAAGCAAGGGTTCTGCACCGTGTTCACCAACCCTGTGAACATCAATGTCAAGAATTTTGCCCAATCTCAATAAAATCTTTGCACTGTAACACCATCTTAAATCAGTCGTTCCAGCCCCAGCCCACCAAACCCTATAAACGTCTGGAAGGTTCAGAGGAGCGACCTGCTTTAAAGGGTTTCCTGAGGCTCTGTGAAGGTGACCCCCTCCCTTACATTCAGCTTTGCTGGATGAACAGATTATTCTGGCGGTCTTCTAGGGGAGTTGGCAGGTAACAAGTGCACTCCTGCAACCACCATAGTGTCTAGCACTAAGCTCTTCTGTTTATGGTGAATGATGAAAGAATGAATGGACAATCGATTAGCTCACCTACCCCACCCTCCACTCTCTCCCTTCTCGAACCAGCCTATCCAGAAACAAGCGGTCAAGGGGTCAGTAATCAGGGTTTTGGACCAGGGAAGTCCTTCACTGCAGTGACTAGGTTTTATTTTGGAACTGATGGCATAAACCCATTGGCGGGCCCCGAGTTTCACCCTAGATCCAGGCTACGACACCACTTAGCCAACCAGCCTCTCCCCTCGTGCCCAGAGCTACGGCACTGGACCGCTACGGGCTGCAGAAGGCGGGCTTCACGCACGTGCTGAATGCAGCCCACGGCCGCTGGAACGTGGACACTGGGCCCGACTACTACAGCGACATGGCCATCGAATACCACGGTGTTGAGGCGGACGACCTGCCCACCTTCGACCTCAGCGTCTTCTTCTACCCGGCGGCCGCTTTCATCGACGCAGCGCTCAGCCACGACCACAGTAAGAGACCTGTGACCCTTGGTGGTCCAACCCCAACAAACCCGCCCGAGGCCCCGCCCCACGAAGCCCCGCCCCACGAAGCCCCGCCCCACGAAGCCCCGCCCCACGAGCCCTGCCCCTCACCTTGGCTGGAGGCGGGATCTGCACACTGTTGAAGCCGGTTCTGCGGGGGTTGTGTGTGATTAAGCTGGGAATGTCTGAGGCCCAGGAACACAAGAACCACACTGAGCATGCGGCTGGTGGGGTTTGGGCCTTGATCGCCTCTGTGGGGAATCGGGATCGGGAGGGTTCAGAGGAAAGGCCTTTGGCCTGAATCCCAATCCCCTAAGGCTCATCAGCAATCCTTGGAGCAGCAGGGACGTCTGGATGCCCTCAAACCTGGGACTACAGCCCAGACACTAATTGTGCCTGCGCCCAAACCTGACTAATAGCTAGGGGCTTCAATGCCAGAAAACCTTCAGGAAGCTGACTTGACTGGGAATCTATGGAGAGACTTCAGATTTTCCTGCCAACCAACCAAGCTGGCAGCCTCCCCCAATCCCCTCCTTCCCACATACTCCGTCTAGTTAGGCCTCCTATAGAAAGCTGACAATCTAGCCTTTATATATGGCAAAATATATTTGAGAATCTGAGTTTTGCACTCATGGTGTCCAAGTTTCCCAAGGTTAATTATCCATTCTTTTGTTTTTTTTTTTAAGTTTATTTATTTATTTTGAGAGAGAGAGAGAGAGCAGGGAAAGGACAAAGAGTGAGGGGGAGAGAGAATCCCAAGGAGTCTCTAAGCTGTCAGCATAGACTCCAGTGCAGGGGCTCAATCCCACAAACCATGTGGAGGTGCCTGGGTGGCTCAGTCCGTCAGGTGTCCGACTCTTGATTTCAGCTCAGATTCCATGAACTGGGAGATCATGGCCTGAGCTGAAACCAAAACTCGGTTGCTCAACTGACTGAGCCACTCAGGTGCCCCAATTATCCATTTTTTAAAATCACAGTGCTAGTCCTTGCACTCAAAATACAGTTTTAGCTGGTCTAATCCAGGTTAAGTCTACAAGGCTATTTTAGAGAGAAAGGCATGGCTTAGGTATGCATTGGGGGTAAAATAATATGCAGTTATTGCTGCGGGGTGTAACTCAGGGCATTTTATAGAGGCCAGAGGGACTTCAACTCCCTCCTCTGTGCTCTGATTTCAGACACACGTGTCATACTCCTTTATAGGACCATCACATAATTCAGGATATCCAGCTACTGAAACCCTTTCTTGCCACAAGAGTCTGGGATTATGAGGCTCACTGCCTGACCAGCTGGCCTGCTTCAGGAATTTGCAATCTGCAGGTTGGGCACAGGCCAAGTCCCAGACCTTGATGGCCATCCCAAAGTGGTCCTGGCCCCACAGGTAGCCATAGGCACCAAGGATTTGCCATTATTTTGGTTCAGAAAGCAATGTCACAATGAAAAGAAGAAAAACCTACAGAGCCTAAGTGCTTATATTAAAGGATGCTTCATTTCAAAGTCTTGCTTTTATGAGTCTGTTTATGGACCATCTTTTGTATTATGCACATTCTGGGTTTCCAAGCAGTATCAAAAAGCAACTGGACTCTGACTCATCAACATGAGGTAAAATTTGCCTCAGATTATTTGAAGTTAACTGAAAACATATTTGACAAGAAAAAACAAAAAGCTACAACAACCCAATCCTTCAGTTTCTGTTTAATGTACTCTTTTGCCATTACTGTATCTTCAAACTTTCTCTTAATGGAAGGGGTCTGGCAGGCTTTAGAGAAGACGGGGGGGTGGGGTGGGATCAAATTCACAACTTACTAACAATGTGATTTCTCTAAGCCTTGGTTTCTCAATCTGGTGATGAAAATATTTACCCTGAAAGGTTATAATGAGGATCAGGAGTAACCCACATAGAACACTTAGCAGAGAACCTGGTGCACAGCAGGTTCTCAGATGTGTTTGATAAAGAGAGGTTGTGCACCATGAAGCACATAACCACACTAGCATGTGTGCATCATAATAATAAAGTTTCCAATCCCAAAAGGAAAAAAGACATTCCAACTTTGAACTAGTACAATAGACTCGTATGACAGCTTGTTTTCAGTTCCTGGCACAACATTTTAGAGTCTTTCACCCCCCACCCCCCACCCCTGCTAAATTAGGAAAGAATGGGGCTCTCAAGTCATACTTAGGCCTGGGCAGATCACAGAGCACTGATGTGGCAATGTCAGGCCCGTGTGGGTCCTAATGGACCATATGGTCAAAAGCACCTAGCAAAGAAAGGGTCAAGAGAGAAAAGTATATGCCCAGATCAGAGAACATGCAGGGATTAGAATCAGTGGGCAGGAGTGTGGGACTAGAATAGTTGGCTAGTGAAGCGAGCAGGACATGACCTCATTGCCAGGAGGGAGGCTGGGGTCCCTTCTCAGTGCCCTTCACAATTGAATATCCTCAAGTCTGGGGCTCAAATCAAATGTGAACTCTGCAGAGCCTGGCAGGGAATGTAAAAAAAAAAAAAAATGAAGCTAGCTGTGTGGAAAGCAGAGGAGTGTGGGTAGAGGGTGCTTTTAGCTAAGTGGAGAGCCCCATACATTTTCCAAAGGGGGCAGCTGCTATTCAGTCTCAGGCAGCATCTTGTGAGAATCAGTGCAAATGTGGTAGATCTGATTTTTCAGGAAAAGTTTCCAATCTGGATTTTAATGTGAAATTGCCCAATTTTTAAGTGTTGGCAACAAATTGAAAACTTCTTACAATACTGCAAAGGCCAAACAAAAGATATCCAGTGACTGTCAGTTTGTAACCTGTGCTAAGTAGCCAGAGTAACAAAATAAAAATACTCATTAGCCCAGCAATGACATTGTCATAGACTCCATCCAGTGGGGATGGCATGTGCTCAGCCTTCATGCCATGTGGTGTGTCTAGTCGTTCATTGGAGATCTAGGGGACACTACTGTAGCATTTTAGAGCCAGGATCACTCGTATGTTTCTTATTATACTCTTGATGTAAGAGGTGTTGATGGACAGTCTGGCCCAAAGGCAAGGCATCTCTCTCTCTCTCCCCTCTCTTGTCTTTCCTCTTCTTCCTTGGCTAGTTTCAGCCAAGCGTACACTGTTTCTCACTGCTGCCCCTCACATCCAGTCTTGTTTATTCTTGTTGAAAAAACCTTTCTCGTGGTGCTGTAGAGCTGTGCCCAGGGCTTGTAGTGAGCCCCATGGGGCCCACTCCGACCCCTATCCTACCCTGACGCATCTCTTCCGAAAGAACTCCCCAGGCAACCGCAGTCACTCTTGGAAAATCTCAGAAATAATCTAGTCCAGTGTTTTTCCCCAAGAGCTGGGGAAACAGAGGCCTGGAGAAGCCAAGTGATGTGCCCAGGGTCACAGAGCTGATCAGAGGCCAGCGGGAATTCCTTCTGTCATTCGGACCTCTCAGGAGAGTCCTTTGCTCTTATTTTGAGGACTCGGTGACCTAACTGTATAAGAGGTCACCAAAAATCATGAAAGGTGAGGCACTCCTGCTGGTTATGACATCTGAAACAACTTGTCATTCTTCAGCAGAGAAAGAAGTACTGACAAAATACTGCCATGGGAACCCCATTTGGACTGCCTACACTCCTCCTGCCATGGCATCCTCAGAGGTGAAGTAGTGTGGGCTTAATTTAATGAAATCTTCTAGGAAATCCCAGGGCAGATACTGTAAGGCTCTAAAGATCAGATTTTAGTATCACCACTCTCTGTTTGTTCTTTCTTTCTTTTTCTTAAACAGTCCACAGCCTGCTTCTGAAGGCATCTTAAAATCTATTATGGCTAAGGCAGGTATGAATAAACAAAGCGAGTCTGCTTTTGAGCAGGAGCGTGGTCCTCTGGTGCCTCCAAGCTTTAACCAGACAAGATATTCAGGGTATTTTAAGGATCCCCTGCCCTACTGCAGCACACACAGGCCTGGCCCCCAGCAGTTCAAAACACAACGTGGACCCTTCTTCTGATGACTTCCACACCCCCAGAAGTGTTTTGGGAGAAGTATGAATGCTGCCTTTGCAGGCTGCTGAGGGAGGTGAGTGAGCAAGAGACAGGCAAAGGGCATCCTCCAAAACCAAGGAAGGAGGCTGTTTATGAGAGGGCACAGCTGGCAGGGGTGGGGTTGAGTTGAGGGTGGGGGTTGGTGGGGTCGGTGGGTAACAGGCTTGGCCTGTATATACGATTTGAGTGACAGAGGCCTATCTTTTGGTCACCAGTTGAAAATACGCAATTGGGGAGCAGCAGAGATTCTGGATGTGGGTTTTCTTTATAAGACTGTGGGAATTCACCTTTTGGTAAAGGCTAAGGGGAATTATTAAATTGAAATCACCATTTCTCAAACATAGATTGTGACCTATTGGTGTGTCATAAAATGAGATTAGTGAGTGCACCCAGCATTGCCTTAAAAAAAATGAATTGATTAGACAATAATTGAATATAGCAGCATGCATTGCACGTAGTAAAAGTTCATATTACCTTGTGGAACTTTTGTCTGATACACACACACTTGTGATATCACACAGAGCTCTGAATCTGGTGTCAGGGAGCCTGGTCTCAAATCATGCATGGTTCTGTCACTTCCCAGCTGTGCAAACAGGGCCGCTCACTTCTTTGCACATTATCTCTTCTGTAAAATGGAGATGATAATTTCATCATCAGTCTGTCGTGCTGATCGAGTATGGTAAGCTATGTAAAAATGTACTTGGATGATCTGGGGGTGAGGTAGGGCTATGTACACGTAAACTGTGAACTGTGTGTTGTGTTTTCAGGGGGCACACAAAGAAGTGAAAGCCACTGATCTAGGAAATGTGTGCCCTGACAAAGCTGCCTTCACTTAGGGCCCTAACTCTGGCTGGTGTCTAACAGAGAGCCTCCTAGTTTCTCCAGTATGGGCCATGCCGGGAGCAGGCCCCATGCAGGTCTCCTTGCCCTTGTCTCCTGAACCCTCTGAGAGCTTTCTTACCACCCAATGCTGGGCCCCAAAGGGTGGTGCTTAGCAGAGCCACAGAGCAAAGAGACAGCAGCGCCTGGAGGGTGCTGAGACAGGCCCTTTACCAAGGGAGGAAGACCTACCTACCAAGCTCACACGGCTGAGGGCATTCACGCCGCTTTTGTAAAACCAAAATTCAGCTCCAGGAGCTTCTGCTGGAGCTGAGCACGCCCTTCTCTCCCTTCCCCCTTTCTCTTCCAACCCCCTCCATCTCCCTTTGCCATTTTTCTCCCCTCCCCTCCTCCCACTTAACAGACTTCATGCTCCCAAAAGACTTAATGAACTACAGCTTTCGTCTGTTTCAAGCATTTAGTCGTGACAGAAAGAATTACCCTTTTTGCCAGGAGAGGAAGAAACGCTTTAGTTATCAGCACAGCTGGCAAGAAGCCAGCCAGCCTCTGGAACAGTCTGTGGGGATTAGAATGCCAGAGGTAGACATTCCAGTCCAGGAGCACAACCATGCCATGCAAGAGCCAGGGCCAGCCTCCTCCAAACCCGACCCAGCAAAAAAGAAGCAGGCCCTGCTTCTTGCCTTCCTTTCTAGCAAATGTGCCCAAGGGAAATGTGGTGCAGTCACACTCTTGTAGCTCAGCATCATGGCAGGTGGGATTGCAGGGCCGCCTGGTAAGCTTGTGGAAATTCGTGAAAATGAATTGTGACAAAATGAACAGTTCCTTATGAAGCACCTTTCTGCGCCAGCCCTGTGTGTGTGGAGAGGCCATCATGGAGTTCTTCCTGATGGGCAAGATGTGCAGGCCTTGCCAGCTGGGAGGAGGGGAGAGAGAATCCTGTGCCTGATGGTCAGGCCCTCTTGGATTTCTCACTCTGCCTGGGCATGGTCCTGGGCATGGTCCCCTGGCACAGGTGAGGGGGTGGCGGTGAGAAGGACACGGGGGAGCCATGTCTGTTCAGAAGTATTCTTCAACAAGCTGTTCTCATATCCTGATGTTCCATAAGCTCAGTGATGTTCATAAGTGTCTTTTTGGTCATCCTTCTGAGCTACAGGCCTGAGACTCAGGAAGAGACATCACTGGAGTCACAAGTCACATAGCTCAAGCTGCCCCTATCCCACAAACACAGGAGAGGGCAGCCACTGGGATGGCATTGGTGGGGACAGCCAGAGAGCCTAATCTCATTACTTTCTCTGTCCCCTGAGCACAGTGGCCAGCGGCTAGCACACAGAAGGGCCTCAGTAACAAGTTGCTTTTAACTATTTCTAGCCATGGCACCTGTTTTTTGGGTGACCTCTGGCATGTCATTTCACCACTCTGAGCCTGTTTCCCATCTGTGAGGCAGGAATGATGATAATGAAACCTTGAAGTTTCTGTTAAGGATAAAATGAGATAACGCACATTGATGTACTACTGTGTGAGCTCGAGAGCACTACCAAATGCAGACCTGAAGGGTGCAGAGGCTGCTTCACACTGTGAAGCCAGGCCTAGCTGATGCCATGGTGGTGTTGTTTTGGTTGAAGTATATAAAGAAAATCCAGCTTCATTCAGACATGTAGATGGAGAAGGGAAGGATATTTTAATAGCCTTTTCTGGTAATTATGGATATTTTTCTTTAATACTACACCAAAACTTGTCAAGTAATAGTTTCTTAAAGGCTAGCTATGATGCCTTGCAATCGGAAACCATATACATAAACTTCATACGTACTCTGTTATATGAAAATCCATTGGTCTGTCTTGCACTTTGAATGGATTTTTTTTGCTCACGCATGACTTTGTAATATCCCACATTGGTCATTTGGAAAATATTGGTTCACTAAGTTATGTAGATCTTCCAAATGTTGACACTTTTCATTGTATGTTATCAAAAGAACACATTTGTTAATATCACCACCAATCTTAACAGAAAAATCTAAAAGTATTGGGAAACTGTCAACCCCACAGTAATAGATACAAGTTTTCCAAAATTCTATTTTCCTCAAAAGCCTGAATTTTTTCACTGGCAACAAACACCATTGGTTATTTCCTTTGACATGAAAGGCCTATTTTGTTCACTTTTTTTTTTTTTTAAAGATTTTATTTTTGAGCAATCAGTACGCTCAACGTGGGGCTCAAACTCACAACCCTGAGATCAAGAGTTGCATGCTCTTCCAACTGAGCCAGCCAGGCTCCCTACTTTGTTCACTTCTGAGACAAAGTCTGCCAAATATCCAAGTGTGAATTATCATGGTTTTTCTGTCATTTGCTCTTTTAAGTAAAAACAGTGTTTCATGAAACAGTGGCTAATTCAGCTTGCAACTCTACCTCCTATGTGCTTGTTCTTGAGATAACCATCTTACTTTGGCACTCAGCCCAAGTGCTTTAAGTGTACATACCATTTCATCACGCAAAATATTAAGCAGAAGTGTAACCAAAGGCTGAAATTTGATAAAAATTAATTTGTATTGCTTCATCAAGGATATTCTTAAGGGAAATCTGTGTTCCCCCCCTCCCCCCGAGAGCACACGGTGGTGAAGAATGCAATGATTACCAGTATAGTGTGGTACCTCTTCTTCCCACTGCATTTCAGGTAAGATCCTGGTTCACTGTGTCATGGGCCGCAGCCGTTCAGCAACCCTGGTCCTGGCCTACCTGATGATTCACAAGAACATGACCCTGGTGGACGCCATTCAACAAGTGGCCAAGAACCGCTGTGTCCTACCCAACCGGGGCTTTCTGAAGCAGCTCCGGGAACTGGACAAGCAGCTGGTGCAGCAGAGGCGACAGGCCAAGCACAGTGACAACAGTGAGAAGGCTGGTGAGAAGGAGCCATAGCACCCCTAGCAGGGCACACAGAGAGACTCGGGAACGGAGAGGGAGGCTGAAATAGCCCTGCCCTGTGACCTGGGACAGTGAACCAAAGCTTGACTTCCTTCAATCTTAAACTTCTCAGGTGTATGCTGATGAATGGGGGGGGGGATTCAAATCTGCCTCCTGGATGAGGACTTGGCTTCATAGCAGAATGGGGCAGACTGCCTTCTCAGCAGAATTGGTTACAGATGAGCACACAGTTCTGCACAAAGGTGCCTGTATTTTATTATTATTATTGTCATTATTATTATTATTTTCTGGTAAGATGGAAGCAGAAAAGGATTGGAAAATACGTAGGCATTGTGCTGTGATTAAATGTTTGGCTTTGTCTGAAAGTCACATTCTTTTTTTTTTTTTTATGTTTATTTTGAGAGAGAGAGAGAGAGAGAGTTCACACATGCAGGGGAGTGGCAGAGAGAGAGAGAGAGGGAGAGAGAGAATCCCAAGCAGCCTTCAGGCTTTCAGCACAGAGCCTGACACAGGGCTCAATCCCATGAACCGTGAGACCATGACCTGAGCCAAAATCAAGAGTCAGACGCTTAACCAACTGAGTCATTCAGGTGCCCCCGAAAGTCACATTCTTAAAAAATAATTGTAAAATATAAATTTATTTTTTAGCTGCAGAAAAGTGCCCGGGAGAGCTGTGTTACAGAAGAGTCTGCATAGCTTATTAGCAGGCCCCTTCTCTGGGGCATCTGTATTTCCTTACCATCTCCTGCATCCTCTTTTCCACGGAATCCCCAGGCTTGGATCACCACTCATAGATGCCGCTGTCTGCAACCTGCAGAGAGCAACTCATTTATTAGGGATAGGGTGGGGGGGGGGGGGGGGGGGGCGGTGGTGCTGTCCTGAGTCCCGTACACTGGCCCCTGCCTTGTGCTCTTCTACCTTCCTCGGGAGCCAGGGCTCGCAGAATCCTAGCCAGAGCTGCCACCACCCAGAAAAATTCAACGAATTGTGGACAAGTTTAACTTTACAATTTTGGAAAAAAGAAGGGGGATATTCTTTAGGGAACTGGCACTTGGAGAAACTCCTTTCATTTTGATTCTAGTCAAAGCAACACAGGCTTGTTTTCAGTCATACCAGAAAGCATTTGCAAATGTGTTTGCTGTGGAATGGGAGAACAAGGCAGCCAGGTGAGCTCAGGTGTGGAATTTCCCTGCCCCTGAGAGCTAAGCCAGGCGCCCTGCCTGTGTGATTTTCATTCTCGAGGAGAAAACAGCAGGAGACATCAAGCAGATAGAGATGGCTTCTGGAACCAGGAACCCTAAACTAGACAGAACCCAAAGAGAAATGCTGATGGAGATGCCAGAGGTCAAGGACCAGAAACGAAAACTGCCTGGAGAAAGCAAAAAGAGTGCGATAAATGCCTGTGGAAGAAAATATGAAAAGGGGCTTGGTCTTTCGATTTGGTTATGGTTTTCAGCAGAATGAAAGAAGAAGTTCTTGATGGAGGAAGGATAGTGTCGGGGGGCCCAGCAGCCTTGTAAAACTTCCCTGTGAGTTTAGGTGGGCTGCCCTGATTTTGTGCCACAGGAGAGGACTTGTGGCCTGGGCCCTTGGTGGCTGGGCCTGGCTTCCTGGGACTGCTCTGAGAGAGTCATCGTGGTCCAAGAGTAGTCAGGTCCTCATAAGGACTTGGATCTGAGTGTGAGGGGAGCCATACACAGGCTTATGGGAAAGAGATATAGACCAAAAGGAGCTCTAGGGTCCCAGAGGCACCTACCTGGACTTTCCCATCACAGGATTCCAATAACCCACTCAAAACTCATTTATCTCCTAGGTCTAATATATTCCTTGTCTAGAAAGAAATTAGTATTTCCATTTTAATGAAATATTACATTTAATACATCATAATGACATACTTACATTTAAATGAATCCATTGTGGGATGTACAGTAGGATGAAATGCTGGTGTTCTCTTGAGCTTCTCTATACTTTCCTACATGGGCCCATCTCTTTGTGGGGCTGTGAGTCTTACTGAGGACAGCAGGAGCAGAGAACTTTAAAGTTGGAATTCTGGTCTCTGCAAGATGGCTCCTGGGGGCCAGAGGAGAAAGGAGGAACAGAAATTTTTGCAAAAGCATTTCAAGTCTTCAGAAGTAAATTATTTATTTGGCCAATAAGTATTCATTGAGAACCTACCGCATGCCAAAAATTGGGTTAGGAAGCCAAAAGTAAAAACAAAAAGGCATGTTGTGATAAAGTGCAATGAGGCAAACAGGTACTGAGGTGAAGGACAATTGGGGATGGGGCGAAGACCTGAGGAGATGGGGTGAGCTGAGACTTGAAGGAGCACACCCTCCAAAGGGGGAGTCATTCTAGGCTGAGGAACAGAACAGCTCTGGTGAAAGCCCCAGGGTGATAAAGAGGTATATTTTTGAGGAAACGCCCCTCAGTGAAGCTGGAGCCCATAGGTAGGGGGAAATTGGAAGACGTGGGTTATAGAAGCTAGATTCTATTTCAAGTGCAGAGAAAAGCCACTGAATGGTTTTAAGCAGGGGAATGGTATGACCTATGTTTTAAGGAGATCACTCTGGCTGAAGTATGGAGAATGGATTGTTGGGAATTAAGAAGGGAGGCAAGAAGACCAGACAGGAAGCTGTTGGAACCCTAGACAGGAGAGGATGGTGGCCTGGACTGAGACAGCCCCAGGGGACTACTACTCAAGATTATTTTGGAATTATCCTGGAGAGTCGACAGAACCTGATGAGAGGGCACAGAAAAATGAAAGCTATTGATTCGGTTTCTTGCCTGAGTATGGAGATGAGGTTGACCAGGGCAGAAATGGGGGGAGAGGGCTGGAGATCACCAGTTACGTCTGTAAGACATACATAAAGTATCCCGTGTCATTGGACCTTGAATCTAGGAGCTCAGAGGAATGTTCACAACTGGAGGTGTAATTCTGGGTGTTATCTGTGCGTAGGTGGTGTTGGAACTCGTTACCCTGGGTGAGATAATGAGAAAAGGAAGTCCCCGGCCTGAGTGCTTCAACATCAGTGTTTAGAGCTGGGCCTGGGTGGCAGAGGGAAAACCAGGAAAGAGTACAGAGAAGGAAGAAGAAAAACCAGGAGTGTGGAATTATGGACACCTGGGCACAGTTTCATAATTTAACAGTACTGGTAGTCTGAATGTTGACTGTACGCTGGAGACAATGCTTGCTTAAAACAAAGTAAAGTTTATTTGTATGGCACTTAATAGTTCCAGTAGCATCGTGAATTTTTTAGCTGAGCCTTGAAATCAGAGAGATGACAACTTACGGTCTTTTCAGAGTTACGTGTAGGAAGAAGAGCTGCCATTTGGAGAACCGGGTTTGTTTCAGCTTCCAAATGTTAGCTGAGTGAGTTTGGGCAATTAAGATAGGTTCTTTGAGCCCAATCTCCTCATCTGACACCGGAGACAATGGCCCCATTTCCTGCACAGGGTAGGCATGTGGATCACGTGGGAAGGCTGTTTATGAAAGCTTGGTAACAGTATTGTGAGTCATCATTTCTGAAACAGAGTGTCGGCAAGGAAGGCCGATGCCTTCACACCTGGGTAGGCACCGCTTGAGCGATTCAAAAGAAAAGGTCGACAGCTAATGACCACTCAAGACTCTTATAAGGTAAATGAAAGAACAGATTACTGGGCTTAAAAAACATGGCTTGTTAATGAATCTCAACCTAATGGTGACTCCATTTCAGTTCTGATGAATCCAAGTTCCTGTTTTCCAGGATCCTTGGTGTCACATTTTGGTCTGAATTGCTTTCTCTAGTGAGAATGGGTGAGTAAGGAAGAGTGTGCAGTGTTCTGAGGCCACCTCAGATCAGCAGTTTCTCTCCCCCAAGCCTTTCTGTTCTGCCCATGAATGCTGGAGATAGGGGCCAGCAGAGGGGGTCCTGTACCTGGATATGCTGCAGTCCCTTGGGAGCCTATGACACAAGGAGTCCCCAGTAGTGTTCTTGGATTCTGATCTGATAGGTCTGGGGCAGTGACTAGAACTTGCCCACAAGCTCCCTGGAGGACTGTGAGGAAGGCAGGGTGTGGGGGTGATGGAACCCCAGTTTCACACAAACCACAGGGTGTGATTAGCAGGCCATGGCAAAAGGAAAACACAAGGGAATCTCAGTCCCAAAGGACCTCAACAGAAGAGGAAAGAGACTACATACGTGAAGGTTTCAAGATGGGGCCTGTGGAAGCTTCCATATGAGATTGTTAGCAGGCCTCCACCCCAGCTCTTAGGCTCAGGCAGCCTCTTGCCTGACAGGTGCACCCACTGGGCTGCTAAGATTCATGGCTACTCCCGAACTAGCAGCACACCATCACCTCTCTCTCTGAAGCTGGATTAGATTTTCCTTCCCATTAGTTTCACTTCTTCCCTTTGTGACTAAAGCCCTTGCAGAAGTGTCTTTTCATGAGCTCTCCCTCAGCCACTACAGAGAATTCCCTCATGGACTGGGCATTTGTGGAAAGAAAGGACCTAAAGACAACGTCTTGCCAGACGCTAAACCCAGAACGCTTTGTAACTGTGAAGGAAACCTAGTAAGGGTGAGAGCGCAAACCCCATCGGGCCTCCTCCCTCTACAGTGTCCTGTGATCCTGGGGCATGTGCACTAGCCTGCCTTTTCGGTTTTATTCTGAGTCTACCTGAAAGTTTGTGTCTATGTCAGTACAACACTTGATCTGTGTTGAACCACTGATGGAAAAACGTTCTCCCTCTGCGCGATATAAAAGAAGTGACGGGAGAGTCGTGAGCACCCACATTTAGACACATTGGGAGCTTAATGGGCCAGTTCCCATGGATGCCAAGTGAGGCATTTATTTCTAGGCTAGAAGCTCAAATAATAAACTGTTTTAACAGTCAGTTAATGACTTTTTGGTTTTGGTCTAAACTTTAGACTCTAAAGAAAACATCCAATCATTCATTCACAAGAGCAAAACTTTCACACCTTTTTTTTTTTTGAGATGATTTTTCAAACGTACAATCCCAAATGGGGTGTTTTGGTATTAACTTTTATAAAAATGAAGTTTGCTACCACTGTGCTAAGGCCCTGAGGGGTGTTTACACAGACTGTACAGATGAGGCAACTGAATATTTGTATAGGATCCCTTTGCAAATGAAGATCAAAGTCAAAAAGAAAAAAACAAATTCACTTTATTTTAAAGACAATGATTGGCATACAGAAGGTATGCACCAGCATAAAATAAACTTTCATGAAAAGCATTAAAATCCATTATAAATTAATTTATTAAATAGGTATTTGGTATATGTGATGGTTTTATTAGATATTACTCTTATTTATTGCCAACCCCCTCCCCCAAAGTCAAAACAAATCAGAAAATCTCATAACTCCAATTTACACTAAATAATTTATTTTCCCAAAATGTGTATGTGTTCTGAGATGTGACACATGATACAGTTCCATTGGTCATTCTCTATCAATCATAATATGACAGGACACAAGAGGCTAAAAATGGCTCATCATAATTTATTTTATGTTAAAATGTACAGCTTTTTTTTTGTTTGTTTTTTTTTCTTCTTTTTTTTGAAGTGACTGACTAAAAAGAGAACAGATAAATACAAGAGTGTCGCTGGCTCCTATTTTATACAAGGATTACGCCTCTCCTGCTTGGCCCTTACAGTCACCCTGTACAGGTACAAAGGCTACAAAAAAGGAAGCAATATAAACAGACACAAATAACTTTTTTTTTGCTTTTTTACATGCGATTTGTAAGCTTAGTTTGAGCTATTCACAAGCTACTTCTCTATTTTTCCTTAAAAAATAACTCCAATATTTTATAAAGATAGAAAAATCTACAGATGGAATGAAAATGTAAAGTTAGAGGCATTTCCATAAAATAGCAACTTTACACCAAATTCACTATTTTTTTTTAAATCCTGCCAAGTATTTGGACATATATGAAATGTTTCAAAACCTGACAGATAAACACTGAGATATGCTTCATTCAATAAACAGAAGTCTGCATTTATAAAACAGAAAGCTGCCTTTTTTCCCCAAAGAAATCTGTCACCAAAATGGAAAAGGGTCTCAACTTTACACCAAACATTTAGCAATAAAACCCCTTTTGACTAACCAAATGGGAATAGCTTTTATAGCTCTTTACAGTTTTATAATTAACAAAAATATAATTTTTTTTAAACCCTCAAATTAGGGCACCCTAATCAAGGCAAAAAACTTAAGAAATGGCTTACTGTTAGCACAACACTTGTACAGTACTACAAAATGCACTGTCACTAACAAAGACATTAGCGGCATGCTGAAGTGTCACCTTAAACAAAATATACAATAACTGAAATGCTAAAGGCATTTACATGGAGTGGACAGGGAAGAAAAAAAAAAGTTCTAGGTTCAGTATTAAAACAGATAATTTGGTGGGGCGGGGCTTGATATCCACATCATTTCATGGAAGCAGGCACAACAAGTGGCTGCCTTCAAATTGTAGTCCAGAGAGGCCTTCCTTTGCAGAGAATTTCATATAAAAGTAACAGAAACAAAGATACCAAAAAAAGAAAAAGGAAAAAAAGAAAAACAACTTGTATAAGGCTTTCTGCTGCATACAGCTTTTTTTTTTTTTTTTTTTTTAAAATAAATGGTGCCAACAAATGTTTTTGCATTCACACCAATTGCTGGTTTTGAAATCGTACTCTTCGAAGGTATTTGTGCAGATTCAATCCAATAGTGATGCCCAGGGGGATCTTGTGACTGCCCATGTTGCCTACCTTCTCATGTAGGACCCATTGAGAGACTGTTTGGACATGCCCGTGTTCATGTAGCCGTGATGTCCAGGGGCCGTGTACATCATGTTACCATGGGGCGGGGTCTGCATTGGCTGCTGGGCATATGGCTGGGTTCCCATCATGCCCATCTGCATCTGCATAGGGTATTGGGGTGTTTGATTCATGTAGCCATGATTGCTGTGGTAGCCGCTGTTCATCATCGGCTGGGACATGCTGTACCCATTCATGGCATTGAGAGTATTCATGTTCATGTTCACAGAGTTGACATTGTAGGCTGGGGCTGGCATCAGGTTCACACTCATGTTCATGCCTCTCTGCATCGTTAAAGTCCGTGCAGGACCCTGCATGGCTACAGTCTGGGAGCGCCCATAGATCTGAGACTGATGGGTGGCAGCGGCTGGTGACAGAGATGCCGATTTGGTTCTCATGGAGACGTGGCCCTTGCTGGCAATCTGGGTTTGCAGTCTTTGGCTGTGAGAGATGCCAATGTTTGATGCAGCCATGTTCCGTTGCAAAAGAGGCGGTGGCAGATTCATCGGAGGAGGAGTCAGGTTGGGGGGTGGGGTCATTGTAGCTTGTGCTTGGGGTCCCCCAGGGACAGAGTGCGGAGACTGAGAAAGCTGGACAAGCCCTGTGTTACTTAATGGTGTGGACAAAGAGGCACTGTTTGCATAGGAAGTTACAGCAGCGGAATGGCTGTAAGGCAATGAATGATCAATAAGTGTATTAGTTAACTGCTGTAGTTTGGCAAGGCTGAAGGTGGCTGATGGCTGTGGGTAATGCCCAGCCCCAAAATCACTCTGACCCATTCGTTCATATAAGCCAATGTTGGCGTTGCCAGTCTCAGGGATGTCGGCCAGCTGCATCGGTGGGGTGAAGTTAGCGGCCATGCTACACTGAGCCAGCTGCTGGCTGCTGCTCGGAGGCCTCTCCACCACACAGCCTTGAGGAGACTTGACGCTGCAGGTTGGGGGAGAACTGATGCTGGTTTGCTGCAGCATGCTGCAGCTCCCGCTGATGTTGGACATCTGCTGGGTGACAGCACAGCTGCTCTGTGTCAGATTGCTAGAGGTGAGGTTGCTATAGGAGCAGCTGTTCTGTGAAGAGCCATTTCCGCAAATGCTGCCGCCCATAGTAGAATCATAGCTACTAGGGTTCTCGTAGTTCTCGGTTGTGCTCTCGATACTGCCCAGGTCACTAAATCCACTGTCCACGACTTGCTGGGAATGATCTGAAACTGACGGGACATCCATCATCGGACTGGTTTCCATGTTTTGCAAAGACGGCACGGAGATGGCACTTTGATCCGGGCTGATTTGGGCATAGCTGTTTTCCAGGGCAGGGACACTTGGGCTGTTGACAGAACGTACTGACTGGCCAGGATGGGAATGGACGGATGAAACTGGGCTACTGTGGTCTGACTGCTGGCAATCATCTAGAGTGGCGGCTATCTGTGGGCTTTGGTCTGCATGGGTGTAGTTTTGTAGGCTTCTGCAGGCCTCTTGAGTCTCAGCACAATCCTGAAAAGTGTCGTCCTGTTCACTATTCTCCTGGGTCAAAGATTGAACTGCCTGAACGGTCTCAGAGTCAATTTCCATGGCCGTCGTGTTTCTCTCTTTGAACTCAGAATCCACTTCTTCGCCACTCTTTTGGTCCTGCTTCTGTGCCTGTTCTTCTGGGGGTTCCTCATCAGATTCAGGTGCAGCTTCAGTGTCTCCAGAAAGCTTAGGTTCACTGTTACACGCAGCTGCAAGGTCAACGCCACACTCCATTAGGACCTCTGAGTTCGAATGACTAGGCTGGACACTAAGGTCTAAAAAAGCCTCCTGGTTTTCTAGTACTTCTTTAAAGGATTCTCTTGGGCGTTCTTCCTTCTCTGCTTCTCCACACTCCATGTGACTGTCATCTTCATCATCTGCATCATGACCCTCATTGTGAGATGGCTCTTCATCCTCTTCCTCCTCCTCTTCATGATCATCCAGAGGAACAGGGTCTTCTTTGTCCGTGAAGACTTCTGGTTCCTCTTTTTCCTGATTTTTAGCACCACCTGGGTCTTTTTCTACATTTTCTTCTTCCTCCTCCTCTTCCTCTTCTTCCTCCTCCTCTTCTTCCTCCTCGGGTTTGATTAGATCATCTTCTGGTTTTTCACCTGGTGATTTATTTGGACTTATCGGTGCACATGTTTCATCCCTTGTGTTTTCATCCTGAGGCAGCAGGGGTTCCACGGCTTCCTTGACTTCCTCCTCAATCCTGGTGGGAGTGGGGCTGGTTTTGCCTTCTGGAGTCTCCTTCTGTTCTTCTACTGTTATCTGGTCATCAGGTTCCATGGGTGTTTCTGGCGGGGTGTACAAGTTCAGTTTAAATCCGGTCTTCCTCTCTTTGTTTGGCCTCCACTTAGATAGACTACGTTTTGTTCCTTTTGGCCACACTTGTTTGCACTTTAGAGGTTCAAGATTGTCTCTACTGCCTTCTTTCAAGTTATCTGTATCATCATCCATATTGTCTTAGCGAGGAGACAGAGAGAAACGAGAGGAAGAAAAACAAAGTCTTAGAAAGCATAACCTTGAACAACTTTAATTCATTCTTTTCAATTAATCAGTAAACACTGCTTTTGATTTCAAGAGTTGATAATAAAGACATAATCAAAACGAATACAGAATCATATTGTGCTATAAACCGAGTAAACAGTCCAGGTCTGGGAAAGTAATATGTCTTGTATATTCCCTCTCTCCCCTTCCCTCCCGACCTCCGACAGAAAGTTGTGCTTTTTATAGAAAGCACACGGATACAGACAACTATAATACTCTTATTTGAGTTTAACAAATAAGACATTCTCTGATGTAAAAGCCTGGAATTCATTCCACAATGTAAAATGAATAGAAGCCTAACTCACATATCTGTCCTGAGAAAGTAAATTTCTGTTTGTGGACATTTACTAGATTTAAATGATCTTGGATGACATTATTTACTTTGATTTGAATGTTCTCTCTGACATAAGAATAAACTGTGTACCTCCGAAACAAATGAAGACATAACTCCAAAATACAAATGCATCTGTTATCTATACTAGAGGATCATCATTTTTGCATGATACAAACTATGATGTAGTTACCATGAAACAATTGGATATTTAAACAACTGGCATTCTTTTTATCACTAATTCTGTCCACATTGTATTTTGATCAATTTGTTGCTCAAATGTAAGGTTTGAATATTAAAGTAAATAAGAAACAAACCAAAACTGTCATGTTCATTTTAACTCAGCTAATATTATTTTTACTGTACCTTTACACACATATGAATATAAACCAATTTGTAAGTATATTTGTAGAAATATAAGCAAGCAAACAAATAAATAGATGAATAAATGCAAATATAAAATACCTAAGTCTTCATGAGACCTTTAGAAAGTTAAAGCTCAAACTCATCTCCTGGAGGAGTCAATGTAAAGGAAAAGCTTTACAAAGAAAAACAGCCTTATTACAAACATTACTGTGGAGAACAAACAGAAGATTTTACATTCAATATGGAACAGAGATCTTTTTTTGTCAGAATGGAGGGATTTCTAATCCAGTCAGTGCAGAGCAGGGTAAGCCTTAGCTCATTTAGGTAATAAAAGGATTACCCATAAACTTACCTGTAAGTACTACATTCAAATTGGCTAGCTGAGAACACGTAAGTGATGTAGAGGGATTCCTTCAGAAGTTCAAAGTACAACACCCAATTAACAGTCACCGCAAGATGCTCAAATGATTTCATTTCTATTCACAGTAATAACCATGCCAGTGCCCCTGGAGTCCACATGTTACTGGACCTACAGCTTTTGTAGGAACACCTCTCTAAATCAGAAGATGAGTTTTCTGATGATTAATTTTTTAAGAATGAAGATCTTGAAAGGAATCAGAAGTAATATGGCCACTTAGGATTTTAAAGACAAATGGCACAAAGTGGAGAATAAAAGGTAGTGATGATTCATTTACAGGCTCCTGAGAAGGGAGTTAAGAACTGGAAATAAGGCTCAATGTCCACACAAAAAATGGTGCCTTGCTATAGTTTGTTGTTGTTGTTGTTTGTTTGTTTAAAGAAATGGGGTGGCGGGGGGGAAGGCTTGAGATTCTTTATACCCCGGGCAAGATGTTATTCCCTCAGGACACTACTGTATGTAGTAATAGTATACCTATCAATTATAAAAGTCAGGAAGATGCTTGCTCATGCCCTTAAAGTTGTGACTTTTCAAAAGCAAGAGAGATACCTGCAGTTCCCAAAGAAATGAGATGGCCTCTTCCTAGATGGAAGAGATGTTGGAATAAGTTTTTAAATACAGTCATTTCAGCTGTAGAGTGGATAGATTGCCCCACAAATCCTCATGATTCAGCTGGGAGCTTAAGTTCCCAGCCCAAAAGGCAAGGAATGGTTGCTTTTAAACTGGATATCAAAGTTGATTCACTGGTGTTAGTATTTGTTTTTAGAGGATGGGGTGGGGTATCTCTGCCAACAGCAAATTTTGAATTAGTAATTTAAAAGGAAGGACAATTTCCTGATTTCTACATTATCTTATATTATCAAAGCTAATACTGATGGTGTGGGTGAGTTGAAATGATTCTTGATAATAATATATCCTAAGACACCACTAATTATAAGATGTGCCATCGATTTTTTATAGGAAAAAAGAAATTATTGTATTCAGTGCTCACAGTAATATAAACCCTGATTCTGGAAATATTTAATGTGAAAAAAGTACTTAGTAGAATCAAGGAGACGCAGTGTATTTCTTACTGAGAGACTTCAAAGTTTTTGAGGACAAGCCAATTTCTAAGATGAACCCACCTAGAGGAATGTTCTGGCCTTAGAAGTTGTTTAAAATAAAATTCAATTCCAGGAAGAAGGGATAGAACCTTTTATGAATGAGAATAGACAGATGAGCACTTATTCCTGGTGGGTTGACACAACCTCAGAGATGCCTTTGGGTGTAACTTCAGGTGCCTGCCTTTTGGCAGTAACACACAAGATATTCACAAGGATAAGATTTTTATAATTCTTCCACTTACTTCTACAGGGGTCAGCATTCTTAAAACAATGATTGTCTTTTTCTTCCTCTTCCTCTGTTTTTCTTTTCTTCCCAGGCTGATGTTGGAATGCTTTTCTCAGGACTGGCTTCCCTCCATCTTCCTCCACTTCAATCTCACAGGTAGGCTCCAGGTGCGGCATTGGCCTCTCTTCATCTGAGTTGTCAAAGGGCTCATTCAGTACTTCTGTCGTCTCGGAAATGGTCTCAGTTGTTACACTGCTGTTGATCCTCCTGCGTTTACGACCCCTTTTCTTCTTTAGTACAAAAGGCCGCTGAAATTAATTCCAAACAATACATAAGAGCTCATGAGAAATTAAATGGTTGAGTTGATATGCAGCAAACATGTACTGAAGGCATGTCTCAGAATCTTACACGTAAAGACTTCTGTAATGCCTTTGTACTTAACCTTCCATTTGATGTTTAACATCCCTCTCGGGCTCCAACTACACAGGCAAGTGTTTTCCAAATAAAACAGTTGTTTACTCAAGAAGATGCTTTGAGAGGGAACATCACTGCAGCTGAACTGTAGACTTTAAAAAGCTAAGGTTTGCTTTTCTAGAATATATTTTCCTATGGTACTTGCAGACTTCAATATTCTACATTATAGCTATTAAGTCCTCATGGACACAGATGTTTCCATAAATGTTGCAATAACCAACTAGCCACTGGGTCACTCATTTAATACTTGATAACTGTTCAAGGAGCACCTTCTCTATGCAAAATGCTACAGGAAGTTTGATGGCATACAAGGTTAACCTAATTGTTCCCTATTTCATAAGACTTCAGGAACAATGAAAAGGGAAGAAGATAGGGTACTAGAAGAAAGGATTATTTAATGTTTAAAATGTTAAGAGAGTCATGTATTGGTGACTACAGGGATGTCAGCAACTGACAACTTTATAAAGTATTTTATTATACAAGGCATCTAAAAAATTAAAAGACATGTGAAATCTGTCCTATTTATAGAAGATACGAAAAATTTTTTTCTGATTGTACTACAGGTTGGTAGCAATTATAAAATACTTTTGCCCATGCAAAAAAGCATTTAATGAAACAAAATTAAAATATAGGAATAACAGATTTGCTGCTTAAATGGAATGTGTCAATAGTGGGCCTGAAAAATTATTTAAAATATATTGCAAAGAAGGTTCAATATGCTTGGTTAAAACTCAAACTCTTACGGTGCCTGGGTGGCTCAGTCAGTTAAGTGTCCCAACTCTTGATTTCGGCTCAGGTCATGATCTCATGCACGGTTCATGAGATTGAGCCCCATGCACTGGGCATGGAGCCTACTTGAGATTCTTTCCTTCTCTCTATGCCCCTCCCTTGCTCACATATTCTGTCTCTCTCTTTCTCTCTAAAGAACAACAACAACAACAACAACAAAAACTCAAAGTCTAAGTAAACTGTATCCAAGAATTACTGTTGCTCACATTAACTCTCTGAATGTTCACGTATAAACCTGATAATCATATTCTGTAATTAACATTTATGGTTATTAACACTCCCAGTTGGCCTGCCCTCCCTAACTCACTAATTTTCCCAAACGTGAGTACAACCAATGTAAAGAACTAGTTTTATTTAGTTTTTTAATGTTTGTTTATTTTTGAGACAGACACAGAGCGTGAGCAGGGGAGGGACAGAGAGAGACAGGGAGACACAGAATCTGAAGCTGGCTCCAGGCTCTGAGCTGTCAGCACAGAGCCTGATGCGGGGCTTGAACACATGAACTGCAAGATCATGACCCAAGCCGAAAAGTCAGACGCTTAACTGACTGAGCCACCCAGGCACCCCAAAGAACTAGTTTTCTTTAAATTGAATCAATTTATATGATGGGAGTCCATATCGTACCTTGGATAATCCTGGTTTTGTTGTTTTTAAAACAGATTTCTTTTGTAGTATACATAATACCTGAATACATTTGTCTGGTAAGAAATCCAAGATTACTCACAAGTCTAAAGTTTACTTTATGGAGAGCTCTTTTCTACCCCTTCCCCACAGCTGCCCTTCCATTAAAAGGCTATCAGGCTTAGAAGAAAGCGCACCAAGCTGGGATTTACAACAGCAGGTTCTTTGACGCACAGTACATAGGATGGTCTTGGGGCGGAGCTGCCACTTGTGTTATTTCTGTAAGTCTTAGCTAACTAATAATATCTGGTTCCTTACTATGTCACAGATAGATACTGAAGACAAAAATATCAGATCTGGGTTAAACAATCACCTAAAGACAAGATCAATTTTTTACCTTGTGCACAAGGTATATCTACAGTGACCACCAGGCTATGAGAAATTGTGTACTTGGCCACCAATGCAAAACATCAGCATCAGTATGGAGAGCCTGAAGTACCTTCTAACAATTCTATGTGAAAAACAAGAAAAATATTAATATTTTTCTGATAATATTTTTCTTGTTCTTCGCATAGAATTGTTAGAATATTATAATATAATGTTATTTATCTACATAATATAGAATAAATTTATTTACATCTATATAATATAAAATAATATAATCTATATAATATAGAATATTACGATAAATAATATTATCAGGAGTGCTGGGGTTGGAGTTTGAGCACTCAACTGGTCCTAGCTCCATCTCTGTGGAGCTGTATGACCTTGGACAAGTCTCCTAGCCTTCCTAGGCTTTGGTGTTTTCATCAAAACACACTGAAGGGTGGTTGAAGTGCTCTCCAGGGTCCTTTTCTGTTCGCATAGCCTGACTTCTCTAGTCCCACAAACCAGCAGGTGGCAGTAACTACTAGACTAGGAAGCCCGCCTGTCCCCACTTTAACAAAACAGCACTAACCTCAAAAAGTAAACACAATCATGACTGTAAGATAAAGGATGATGATATATGATCAGCAGGACTGAATACAAACAGACTACTTCTAAAGAACAGAGAGTGAAACAAATACTAATAGAATGTTTGCAATGACAAATAAGATTTGATTGAAACTGACTCACTGAAAATCTAAACACACATACCTTTCTCTTTATAGCAACTGATTGTGGTTTAGTCAATCTTGGAGGAGAACTCTGAATATTTTCTTCTTCTTCCTCCTCTTCCTCCTCTTCCTCTTCTTCCTCCTCCTCTTCCTCTTCCTCCTCCTCTTCCTCTTCCTCCTCTTCCTCTTCCTCCTCCTCCTCCTCCTCCTCCTCCTCCTCCTCTTCCTCTTCACTGCTCTCTTTAGACAGCTCCATAAGCTGCCCTCGCTCCCCTGCCACTGGCCGGCTCTCCGGGGAATGCAAATATTTATTTTTCGATTGTACTTTTGCAGGTGATTGCCTACTGTTCGCTCTAGAGGACAGGATTTCTTGCTCCTCCTTTTCCCAGCAGCTAGCTTGTTCCATTAGCCGCTCGGCCTAAGGGGGGGGGGGGGGGGGGGTAAAAATGGTGGGCCAGTGAAAGGGCAGTTAAGACACAGCCTCTAAGGATCAAAGGCAAAGGATCTCTTAAGTTGTTTCTGAACAGAACAGTCAGCCAGCCAAGCAACATTCCAGCTGCATCATCTCAGGACTCTTTTGCATCAGTTAGGATAACAAATCAAAGAAGATTGGGTTTCATGGGATATTTAGCAGTATTAATGATGCAGCGAATTGATTTGAGTCCTTTATCACTACATTACATGCTCACTGGCATGGAGCACTTTAAGCAAGTTCATAAACACAAAGAATCGATTGACATTGCAGCCTTGGAGCTCAGCACCAAATGTGATCTGATTACATGCTGTCAGTAGTGAAAAATGCTGCTTTGTGATCAATGATAAATGTTTCATTTTTCATACTCAATTCAATAAAATTATCATGTCTTACCATGCAACCTCAGTTAGGATAAATTAGTGCCATATCATTTCACAAGCTCTTTCTACATAACCAAGCCTTTGACAACGATGTTAATGACTTTCTCAGCCTAAGAATGCTGCAGGAGTGAAGTCACACAACTTAGGCAGACGAAGTCAATCATTACCTCTTTCTCAGCTTCTCGCTCTTCTTCAGAAACTGCAGCATTAGAAATTAAAATTGGGGTCCATCTTAGACTCTCTGGATCAAGTTCATTGGTCCGGGAACAGGTTTTCAGCTTTTCCATGTGGCCCAGTATCAACTTTTCCCTTCTAATGATGACAAATCTGTAATGTGATGAGGCAGAACAAAGTGCAATCAAAAGCTGAAATTTCATTTCACCTACACACGTTGACAAATGCTACTAGGTTAGGAAAAATCAGAGAGCTCATCAATGAAAAAATATAGCAAATTGAAATCTGACCAGCAAACAGTATCATTTCCTGTTTTCTGTTTAGGAGAAAGGTTTTGATAACACCTTTGGGGGAACCTCTTATCTTAAACTGGAATGAGGCCACCTAACTCCTGGGACACTTTCTGGTATAAGATGCTTGAGAGGCAGCCAGTGATGCCCCGGCATCGGTACTCACCTGCCATCCCTCTTGTCAATCATATGGAGGTGCTGCAGAGTGGTGGCGATGTCATGTGGGCACATGCCTGTAGCTCTGCTGATCGCCTTGATGCTGATGTGCCTCTCCTGGTGGTGGTAGAGATATTCTAAGATGACACTTTTCCAATAGGCCAGGTAGGAGAGACGGCCCAGATCGGAGAGTGGCTTTTCAGGAGACCCTGCTTGGCCTTCTCTTCTAGAAAGCAAATAGCCTAGGGCAGAAAAAGCCAAAGATGACTTCACTGTGGTGTTTTTAGACATTGGGATAGGGGCCCCTCAAAATAATATAAGTAGCAATAAGGTAAAAACATCACATCAAACTTTATGTATGCAGTCTCTTCCCAGTTATAGTGATTTGATCTCCATGAAGTTTATGCTTATGAATCCTTTACAGTAGCACTGTAAGTCAATTCACATTGCTAGAGGCTGCATTTCAAATATACGTCATGGCATATTTAACAAAGCTAAGGTTGAGGACGTTACTTCTGATAAATTTCAACATCCAAGTTTCCCACCAGCTTTAGATTTTCTCAAAATCGAAATGTCAGGCACTTAGAAATCCTGTCAAGGGACCACCCTAAACATTAATGGGCAAGTTGTTTTCCACAGGAAGGACCTAATGACCCTTTGACAGCTGGATCTTAATAAAAGAGAAGGGTCTCTGTTGACTCAGATTCTATATTGCTTGTTACATTTAACTAGCCGGCTGATCTGAAGCTTTGTTTTAGGACTAATAAAAGAATGTCTTTTAAGTCGACTGCTGCAACTCACATCAGCTCTACTAGCTCTATTTTCACCTCTTTCATGTAAATTAATTTATAATCCAACCCCAGAATGTTGCTCCCACAAATTAAAACAAAACAACCTCCTTAAAACAAACTGTTTTATGTATACTCAGGAAATCCCCGAGCATGGTAAGCTTCTGAATATGCGTTCTGCAGCATTACTGTGAAGGTTCTTGGCAAAGGGATTTTTTAAATGATTTAAAACTTTAAATCCACTTGAAGGTAATGAATGAAAGCTGGCGGCTGTCTTGGTAATTAAGAGCCACTTATGGAGTAGAGAAGGAATGCTGTAAACTAATGATGTCTACCTTGCTCTAATTATCAATTTCAATAGCCTCACCTTCATGAACTTCCTAAATTTAAACAAACATCAACCACATACAGTAGGTGGCAGCAATTACAAAATCATGCTGCTCTGTAAACCACCCAAATCTTCAGCATTTTTCTTCTTTATCTACATTTCCAAAATGGCTGCATTCTCAAGAATTTTCTCAATTTTGGATTTTTTCTTAGAAGGACAAAATCAAGCCTCTGATGCATTTTCCTGCCTCTCAAAATCACTGTAAATAATGCAGAAATATAGAACAAGAAACCCAAACTGACCTACACCCTATAGGGGTGTAACCACAGCATTTTGCATTTTGATGGTTTTAATCTGAATGCCATGATAAAGAAAAAGCATACATTTAACTTTAGGCTTTCCTGCAGTCTTTTGACTTACTTGTCTCTTTAACTCATGCTTAACAGTAATGTATTTGATTGAATGTAAACAAGCACCACAAAATTTTACAGTCAAACCACTGTCGACACGTCATTCAGCTGCATCCAGAGGCTTTCAAGAGCAGTGTGTCCGGAATGCTAACAGTGATGACCACGGTGCTGAATCCAGCCCAGATCATGCCCTGTCAATATGGAGAAGAGCTCTCTGTCGCTCAAGTACAAAGGGTGCCCAAACCCCAGAGCACAGATAATTGGCACATCCATCACCTGCCTCCTAAGTGCTTGGCACATGCTGAGAAATCTACTCAGTTGGCTGGAGGACCCGGCTCTGTACTACTGCGAGAGGAGAGGACCATAGTATCATGGCTGTGGAACTATCCTCTTGATCCCCAGTCCCTCACTGGTTCTTATCTGAACCTCCCAGTTAGGGACAGAAAGCCTCAGTCTCTCAGCTCAACAGAAAGCTTTCTATACAACTTAAGTGGTCAGAAGGCGGTATGTGCCCTTCCTACCTTAGGTTCTACTATGAGCAGTCTTACCCAGGAAGCACATGGATTTCTTTGTTCTGTCTTCTCTTCCCTCAGTCTCTACCCTGGGCTCAGCCAAAATCCCCCCAAAACATACTTTATACAGCTGCTCATGTTTTCACACCCCGAGGCAGTACAAATATAGCTTATCATGGCCTCAGCCTAAATTGGTCAGGCCACTGGAACTCTCAGGCAACCTGGGGTCTGTGGAGAGCCTTTAGGCATAAACTTTTCAGCACCTGCAATTCCCACCTCGCTAAGTGGCTGTCTCTTGGGACACTCTCGGACACAATCCGCAGTCTGTGACTGACACTGCCACGGGAGAGTCCTGGGACTTGAAGGGGGTTGGGGAGGTGGTGGCAGGGAGCATGTGTACACTGAGCCCGAGAAGCCCACTGGATTTTCACAGCAAACACCTCTGTATGGCACTAGTGAAGGCTACAAAGCAGGAAGGTTGGGGCGCCTGGGTGGCTCAGTCGGTTAAGCCTCCGACTTCAGCTCAGGTCAAGATCTCACGGTCCGTGAGTTCGAGCCCTGCATCAGGCTCTGGGCTGATGGCTCAGAGCCTGGAGCCTGCTTCTGATTCTGTGTCTCCCTCTCTCTCTGCCCCTCCCCCGTTCATGCTCTGTCTCTCTCTGTCTCAAAAATAAATAAACGTTAAAAAAAAAAAATTAAAAAAAAAAAAAAAAAGCAGGAAGGTTACCAACACCTGCCAGCAAGTGGTAATTTCCTGGGTGCTGGGGAAGAAAACTGCAAACCAAAACTCCAACTAGAAAACATCAAGTAGGTCTTCAGGGATGATGTGCACCAGGATTTCAGACCACACAATGCCATGGTCCAAAGGCATCACTGCATTGCCTGATGTTAGTTTTTCCTTCTCTGACTCATGAGACCCTCGAGGGGCTTATAGCAATGGAAAGAACTTGCATTAAGCTGAGAGCCATTTATGAGTCCATGAAGTCTCCTCCGAAAGGAGAAATGTTTAGATTAAATGCAATTCATCTCCAAAATAAGAATGACCAAAGGTAAATTTCTGATTCCTTACCAGTTAAGTGAAATCACTTGTAATGTGTTAAAATGGATAGCTTAGAAGAAAAAATGTCCACGTCTACTCCATAGGTGGACTAGGTTGCTGTAATACAGAATTTAAATTTTACCTGCAGCACTTTCCCTCAAAAAAGTTGTAACTGGGAAGGTGTCTGGGTTGCTCAGTCGTTTAAGCATCCGACTCTTGATTTTGGCTCAGGTCACGATCTCACAGTGTGTGAGTCTGAGCCCTGCATCAGGCTCTGCAATCATAGTGCAGAGCCTGCATGGGATTCTCTCTCTCCCCGTCTCTCTGCCCCTTGCTTGCTCATGCTGTCTCTTTCTCTCTCCCTCTCCCTCAAAAATAAATAAATAAACATTAAAAAAAAAAAAAAGCTGTAGCTGGTAGCACTTCACTACTCTGACCTTTTAACACGGAATGATTTAAATAATGAATTTCTAGCCATCTTTTGTTTCCTTCTACTTTTTTTAGGCTCCTCAAATCAGAATTACTATATAGCCAATTGACAGAACAATTTTTGGTAAGAACATTTAGTTCATTTAGTTGTTGAGTAATTATAGTGATGTGGTGATTTAATGTTACAGCTCTTAAATTTAACTTACCAAAAAGATTCCAAATAATTGATGTAAGATGCAGGGAAATAAAAAGCACTTATCTTGGAAGCTGGTGTATTATCCTGAAGATCTGAAACAAGTACACTACACCCCTGGTGAACAGATTCCCATGGTGCTCTCACACCTTTCCTTTTCTTTTTAACGTCTATTTATTTTGAGAGAGAGACAGAGCACAAGCAGGGGAGGGGCAGAGAGAGGGAGACACAGAATCCAAGGCAGGCCCCAGGCTCTGAGCTGTCAGCACAGAGTCCGATACGCAGCTCGAACTCATGAGCCGTGAGATCATAACCTGAGCCGAAGTCAGACGCTCAAATGACTGAGCCAGCCAGGTGCCCCTCTCACACCTTTCCTTAACGGAGGACACTCTGAATCAGAAAACCAGAACTATCTCTGGGGAAACCTGGCTGTTCAGACTAAAAAGAAAGTGGTGTTTGGAGGACAAATCCCAGTAGCTGCAGTATAATTAATTGCTGGTGAAATTATTACCTTTAAATTGTCTGTGAGCTAGAGGTGCAGGTGAACAGCACTTATTCTGTGATCAGGAGACTTGTAATTGGAAAATGGCCCATCAACTCTTCACCCACATCAACTATCTTGATACTACAGAAAGGTGGCTTTCTCTTTTGCTTCACTGGAACTACTTACCCAATGGAAGGTGAGGTCTCAGTTTTGGTGTATGGACCACACACTAATTCAAAAGATTATCAAGGTGTTTGCTTAAAGGGAAAGTTAAGACCAATGTTGTGTCTGCAAAAGGTAAGCATGTCTAAGCTGTACTGATTACGTAGGACCCAAATTTACCTCACCTCTGTTCAGGCTGACCTACTTGTAGTAAGAGAATCATGATTGCTTGTGTTTGAAATGGTTAAAGTGGTAGAAAGTTGCCTTTGTGTAAACAGATCTTTTAGGATAAGGAAGGAACTATCTGGACAAGGTCAAGATTTGTTTTTGCAGACCTAAATTCCCAAATTAATTGAGCTCCCAGCGTATTAACTGCAAGGCTAACCCTTGTTTAATGTGAAACATTCCTTCCTTTTAAACTAGTAATATTTCAAGATTGTAGGCTGGACCAGAAGTGGAATAATTTTCATGGATAAGGATTTCCCCCCACAAAGGCAGCCACTCTTCACTCCTGCACACCTTCATCTTCTACCATCTGGAACCAAACCATATGAACCTCCTCAAATACAAAGTGTGAACTCTGGCAAGCTACTCCCAATTCCCATCTGTCTGGATTGTGTGAGTCTGGGGTTACTGGCTGCTTTTAGGAGAAGATAATCTTCAAGGATTACACACCTTTCATCAGACACCTGTTTAGCTCAGCAAACCTTGCTGAAAGGTTCATTATCAGTAGACAGCACTGGGTTTGCAAGCCTGGGAACTGACACCAGGCCAGGGATTTATGGCAGGTCTTGAGCAGAGGAAATCAGATGGCTCTAACCATGTATCTCATGATTAAGGATGGAAATTCACTGGTCTGTGTCATCTGTTACTGGTTTCTAGGGTTAAGCAGCCCTGTGACCAAGTGGATGATCGGCGTGTTATCAGTTTAAATTTTTTTTTTTTAACGTTTATTTATTTTTGAGACAGAGAGAGACAGAGCATGAACGGGGGAGGGTCAGAGAGAGGGAGACACAGAATCTGAAACAGGCTCCAGGCTCTGAGCTGTCAGCCCAGAGCCCGACGTGGGGCTCGAACTCACGGACCGCGAGATCATGACCTGAGCCGAAGTTGGCCGCTTAACTGACTGAGCCACCCAGGCGCCCCCGTGTTATCAGTTTAAATAGTGATAAAGAACCTGCTGAAATTTTGTGATGATTTTGCAATTAGTAAAAAAGGAAGCTGAACCTTACTCTTCCTACTGTTTTCAGAGAACTAGAGTGCTCCAGATGACCTGTGACCTGCCTGATTTCTTACTACTTTCCATTTATTTTTTTATTTTTTATTTAAAAAAATTTTTTTTAACGTTTATTTATTTTTGAGACAGAGAGAGACAGAGCATGAACGGGGGAGGGTCAGAGAGAGGGAGACACAGAATCTGAAACAGGCTCCAGGCTCTAAGCTGTCAGCACAGAGCCCGACGCGGGGCTCGAACTCACGGACCGTGAGATCATGACCTGAGCCGAAGTCGGCTGCTTAACCGACTGAGCCACCCAGGCACCCCATCCATTTATTAAAAGATACAGATGCCTCCCTAGCAAAAATGGAAATTTTGAATTTTTGAGATATTTTATACTTTAAGAGGTTGGTTTTGAAAATGTGAATGTTTGGGGCGCCTGGGTGGCTCAGTCGGTTGGGCGTCCGACTTCGGCTCAGGTCATGATCTTGCAGTCCGTGAGTTCGAGCCCCGCGTCGGGCTCTGTGCTGACAGCTCAGAGCGTAGAGCCTGTTTCAGATTCTGTGTCTCCCTCGCTCTCTGACCTTCCCCCATTCATGCTCTGTCTCTCTCTGTCTCAAAAATGAATAAACGTTAAAAAAAAAATTTTTTTTTTTAAAAAGAAAATGTGAATGTTTAAGACATTTCTCTCACAATTCTATGGGCTTGAAGTAATTAATTACGTAACAACTTAGAGTAAATATTGCTTGACTTTTCCACAGACTTCTCAGTCTACTTCTTATAGAAGCCCCCAGACTGGCAGTATCAGCATCACCTGGTAACTTGTTAAAATCACAAATTCTTAGACCTATGAACCAGAAACACTGTGGGAAGGCCCCAGCACTTCTGTTTCAATAAGCCCTCCAGGTGGTTATGATGCACACAAATTTGAGGACCACTGCTATAAATTCTGCTATGGAGCTGCTGGTTTTGATGAGGATGTTAAAACCATCGTATGCAATAGGAGAGCCACTGGATAGGAGGACTAAACAATCTCAGCTTGGCGAGGAGACCTCCCTCACCCAGCAACTTGGTGGTAGAGAAGTGGGTCCAGGAATCTCCAAAGCCCCACCAGACTGATATTTAGCAAGAGATCACTGAGTTGCTGAGTGGCTTTTTTCATAAATTCTATGCCTGTGCTTCTCAACCTTCATTATACAGTCACCTCTCATTACAACTCGATTCTGATTCAGTAGGCCGGAGACCCTACATTTCTAACAAGTTCCTATACTATGGGCCACACTTGCATTCCAAGGGTTTATACGTTAAATCAGTGGTTCTCAAAGTTTTTGGTTTCTAGACTTCTTTACATTAAAAAAAAAAAAAAATTATTTAAGAGCTTCTGTTTATAAGAGCCATTATCTATTAATTTTTTAGAGAAATTTGACAAATACTTATTAATTAAGAACCAATAAACCCATTAAGGGTTAACATATTTTTTACGAAAAAATATTGTCTAAAATTAAAAAAAATAGTGAGGAGACTGGCACTGTTTCATATTTTTCCAAATCTCTTCAATGTCTGGCTTAAGAGAGAAGCTACATTCTCATATCTGCTTTGGTACTCAATCTGTTGTGATTATCACAGGTCATGAAAGTTCTTGAAAATGCCAATGTACATTCATAAGAGTGAAATGGACAAGTAGTACTTTAGTATTACTTTGAAAATAGTTATGACCTTGTAGAGTCCCTAAAACGGCCTTAGGGATCCCCAGGAGTCCCTGGATCATACTTTAAGACTATCCGCTTTACATAAAAACTGACAAGAATTTTTAAAAGTTGGGCACCAAGGCCACAGGTATTTTAAAACAATATGGCATTTACTAAATAAAGTATGGCAGGTCATAAGAGGCACTACAGGTTGGTTAAGAGCAAGGGTGCTAGAGCCAGACTGCCTGGAATGGAATCCAGGGTCTACTATGTACCAACTACGTGACGTTGGCTGGGCAAGTTATTTAATCTCTCTGTGTTTCAGGTCCCTCACCAATAAAATTTGGAGAATAATCATACCTATCTCTTAGGGTTGTAGTAAGAATTAAATGAATAAGCACAAAGGATGCAGAACCATGCTTGGCATGTTACTGAAACACAACATAGGTGTTAGCTATTATCATTGTTCAACATAGTAAATGAATGAAATTTCAAGGTGATCGTTTGGGTGACCAGGTATACTTCATGTAGGGGAAAGGAAATGTGGACAAAAAGAAGAAGACCGACTGCTCTATAGGGTCAGATTAAGAAGAGCTTTTCTTACTTTTCCCTTAGGCATCTGAAAATCATTCCATTTACTCCAGTGCCTCAGACAAAAGTTCTCCTCCCCCTACCCCCCAGCTAACCACCCAAATATAAATTTAATTAAAGAAAGAAGCCATGAAAAAAACCCCACATATTCTGCCTCAGTAATGATCTTAAGAAAGTGGCGACTGCAGTTCACAGCAAGAATAGTTCTGTGCCCCCCAAATTCCCTTTGGCCCTTAAGTCCTTAACTTCAAGGACTATCCTTAGGAAACAGCAAGCCCTTCAAACCACAATAACAATGACTGCTTGAGGGCGTCAGAAGAACCCTGAGACAGTCCCAGGACAGATGAAACAAAGACCCAAATGTTCTCGAAGACCCAAGTGTGTCCCTGGGAAAATGGTCTGAGCCTGTGAAACCCAGAGGAAGGAGACAGCGGGTCTCTGGGGAAGAAAGGCTGGTTACTCTGGGTCACAAACTAGACTGTCTCTCTAAGTGCCCTTTTAAGATCTCTCTTCTCACAAGCTCCTCATAGACTGCTTAGGATACTGGGCTCTGGCTCAGTTATGTGGAGGTACCTCTAGACTTTCTTATTGAATTGAGTACTACCCCCACCCCCCCGGCTTCCTGGCCAAGTCCACTGCAAGAGGAATGATGCTTCTTCAACCCTACCCAGTGGAAGGTGTGTATGGTAGGGGCATGACTCCCCTGCCGCTGTGTGTTTGTGCACAACCTACAGATCATGCTGGAACTTAACAGATGAGTTCCATGATTCTGTGACCGGGTGTGGATTCCCTTGAAGGAGGTGGTCATTCTGTGTGTCAGTCACCCAGGGAATATAGGAACTCACCTATTATAGGAACTCACAAATAGGGCATCAGGCAGCAGGAAAGAGGATGCTCCTCCCTCTGTGGTGCCCTTTGAGGAGGGTGAAACACCTGTGAACACGCTTCTGAATTGAGGATGACCAGGGCCAGAGACAGACCTCTATGACACAGTCAGAGGCCAAAAGTGAATTAATGGTAATTGTGTAACTGATAATCTAAATCACCAAGAATGTCTCTATTTCTCCTTTCTTTATCCTCTAGGCTAGCCCAATGGTTCTCAACCCTGACTGTACATTAGGATCTCGTAGGGGCTTTTACAAACTACAGATGTCTGTGCCTTACCCCAATCTCAACTCTTGCTTCTTTCAGGCCAGTCTGGTCACAGATGCATTACGGGTTATATTAAGCAAAGGGTCCTGAGGATGACACCATGGCCAGAATGGTAAACACCAATCCCCCTTCTCCACCTCTGCCACCCCAAAGGGCTATGCTAGTAGCAGTGGTGACTAATGACAAATCCAAGTAGATGGTGAATCCTGGGGGAAATGGACACATCTAAGAGTTGAGGCTAGGGAGGAGATGGTCACTGGGGAAAGAAAGCTCTGTGACAGACTTCACAGGAGTTTTATTTATTTAGACGTTTAAGGAATATTTGTTTATATATGGCATTGAGTCACCACACCAGCAAGGTTCTGGCCTTGTGGATTAGGAGAATATAATTTTCTGTTCCAAGAAAATGACCATATATGAAATAGATTCAGTCTCTCAATTTCCTTGCATCGCTGACAAAGGTTTAAATGATAAGAGAACAAGAGGTCTCGTCAATATCACTTATTCCCAAACTAAACTGTTTGGGGAGGAATTTTTAAAAATAACTTTAAATATAACTGGGAAGTAACCACATTCTTCATGAAGCCCACTGCCTATTACAAATCTAACTAAAGCTCTGATTCACCCCCAGAGGCACATCTAGATAGGTAATGATAAAGCACTATCATGGCCTTTGAATACAAATTTGAAAGACATGTCAGAATAATGCCCTCCTCTTTGACCTCTTTTGATTTTCCGCAGCTCAAATCACTTTTAAATCCTGGCACATTTTAGGAAAAACAAATTTACATGCACACACAAAATTCTTAAGATGAAACTATTTGGCATTTTAAAATTATTTCCATTCTTATAAATAGGTAAAAGTCCACGTGAGAGATTCATTCTGAAAAACTGTTTCAGAAATTAATTTAATTTTTCCAAGTTAAAACTCAGTTAAAATTTTCACAATTTCTAAGAAACAAAATCCTGCTAACAAAAATTTACCACTGAGAAATTGTAAGTTTTTAAACACTGCATTAAAAACATGCATACTTCAAAAAACACAACTGCTCCAAGAGAATAATTGCATATAACTTGTAATGCTTCACCTGTAAGACCATTCTCCTGTTGCTAAAACATTACAATGGAAATGTTCCTTAAGTAAGCTAATAAAAGCAAAAACTAGAGTTTCTTTTGCTCACTATTATAGGTCTGAGGTTCTGTGGGTGTAGCTGTGAAAGTTCACATCTCGTTGTAAGGTCTAATCCTACCCGTAGACTAAGGGGGAAGCGTGGACACTGCCAGTGATTTCAGAACCAAGCCCTAAGCGACTCTCCTTTCCATTTGTTCTCCCATAACCCGCCCCAAATCGTGCGTGTGTGTGTGTGTGTGTGTGTGTGTGTGTGTGTGTGTCAGCTATAATTTTCTAAAACAGAAGAATGTTGTAATTCTAAGTGATAAGCTTTCACACAGCAAACACCGATATACAGCAAGATTGAAGAAAGGAAAAAGTGGAAAATACAAATCTCTCTACAAGTTTTCTTTGTTTTTGAATTACATTTCAAAGGGAATCTGTCAGTTTTTGAGATAACATTCTAAAATCAAAGCACAGACCATCACCCAATCTGATCGATCAATTAATGCTGAAAATGTAAAGGTAGAGAAACTATCTTCGGTTCTCCTCAGGTCATCCAGACAAACAGTCCTATCCCACTGGTCTACAGAAATCGAAAACTTCTCTTTTAAGCTGATTTTTTATTTATCTCCCATTCTCTTTCAAACAGGATTTGAGGTAAAAAGCCTCTGGCAATAAATGGTGGTGTCCCCACAGGCTTACCACCGAGCCCATTCTGACACACATGCGGCACATACAGGGTAGGGTGGAAGCTGGGGTGGCATGAGGTGTTCAACCAAGAGACTGGCTGGTTTGCCAGCAGATTTGGTGTCATGTAGGCATCTAGCCTTTGATCCTACAGGAATCTTAAAGTCCAAATGGGCTAAATCAGACGTTAGCTGTTGGGAAACACAAAACCGTATGAAATATCATCACCAGCAATACTTAAAGACGTCAGTTACTACCCCTTCAGTTAGTAGGCGATAGCTTTCTCCAAGTCCACTGTTGAGATTGCCTCCCTTAAGTGCCAGCAGCACTTAAGAGTTGAGATTTCAGTAACAATGTATTAATATTAGCCCAGCTTTGGCCACGATATACCAATATTATCCCTGTAAGCCTTTTACTGTGGGGTCACTGTCAATCAAAGAATCTCCATTCAACTTTCAAAGGACTGGAATGGTTTAGTAGTGTGTTCCACAGTTGAGTGCCTACTGTGTTCCGGGCACTCTTCTAGTTAGGTTGTATACAGACACTCCCTTTTCTAAATTTAATAAGGAAAAAAGCTCTGGGAGTTTAATTTCTTAACTACTATGCATCTGCTTGAACGCAAGAACCACAAACTACATAAATAACAGGAACTCAAATAGACATGTTAACAGCTAAAGTTCATTTTTAAGAATCAATTCAATATGCTACAGACAAGCAATCAATCACACTGCAATCATCATTTACAAATCAAAGTACAAGGCAGATACTCATGGGGGTATATACAACTAGGTGGAAGTGTGTGATTATGGACGAGCAGATTGAAACTGTAAATTATGTAACTGTCTCTTGTAATTACCCTGCTTGAGAACCAAAAGAAACTTCCTGTATAATTTTGCAGGAGAATAGAGATCAAGATACAGAATTGCTTTTTAGTTGGTTTTAACCCTTCAACAGCTATTTAATTATGTGTGATAAGGTCAAAGAAAGGTTATACTCAATTTATGGAAAGTTGGCAGGGAGATATTTCAAAGTAATCCTCTGAAAAGCTCCAGATTATTGATGAAACTTGATGATTTCTCTTCCTTTTCAGGAAAGACTTATCTAAATTATTTGTTAAAATAAATAACATTTAAAACAAATTCACAGGCGTCATTCATTTTATTTTCTCTCTAAAAACATTCATTATGGTTTCCAAGTTTTTAACAGGATGCAAGGGAAAAGCTGCAGGGGTAGAAGGCTGTCAGAGTCCTCAGACATATCTTCTGCTTTGGTAGGAAAAAAATCTCATTAACTTCCTGAAATTCATGGGGAATAGCTCCATCACTGGGCAAACCACAGGGCAGAGCTAATCTATGAACAGAGAACCATCATCTTAAGAAGAAGGAAGCCTGTTTTGCAATAAATAATCAGCAAAACTTCATCTCAGCATATTTTAAGACATTCCAGGCTTTTACCTTCCCTTTCTTAAAATCTAAATTTTAACATCTTTTCTCTTTTGTAAAGCATGGTTCCTGGTGCTTCAAGATCTGTCCCAAACATCGGAACTGCTGAACACCCAGCATTCTAGGAGGAAGGAAGGGCAATTTTATATAGTTATGGTGTCTGCCAGTGTTGCTTTCCCTCATTTTATATCAAAAAAAGAAAAAAAGAGAGAGAAAGGAAGTGAGACAGGGTGAGAGAGGGGAGGGCAAAAGGGGAGAGACAGATGGAGGGATGGAGAGAAAGGCAACAAGAGATGTTCGAATGCTACAGTGTCTGTTCTCCATCTCTATGGCCTCTCTGTTCCCTATTTTCTCCCCCATCCACACCTGCCCGGCCATTCTTTGTCTAAATACACCATTTTATCACTATCTGTTAACACACCACCCTTGAATTATGCTTCTCCAGGTTTAAGAGTGGAAGCACAATTTACAGGAATGCAGTTTTCTAATGGACTCAACTCAGCACTTCAGAGGATATGATTCTGGTAAATTTCAGTACATTTCCTTCAAAAAAAACCTGGCTCTGCAAAGTCTGAAGTGGAGAAGATCCCAATATCCAAATACCCATGTACTTGCATTTTGATTTTAAAGCAGTAAAGATGAAAAACTGTATCTCTTTTAAAAACATCATTAACATAATGCCACCAATAAACCAAAGTTTTCATTTTAAGAGTTACAAAAATCTAAGCTCCAAAATAGATACCATTGGGTGTGAACTCCCATTTTAAGACCTTCACTTTTGTTAAAAAACAAAAAAGGCAAAAATAAAACACAGATCTAGAAAATGCCATTAAACAAATAACATTTACTGATTACCTTTGTAATCATCACCCAGGACCAAGAAATAGAAGTTTGCCAGCCGTCCTGAAAACCGTTTCATTTGTCCCATCCCAATCATCCCTCCTTTTCCCCTCACAAGTAACCACTATCCCAACTTTCATAACAATCCTTTGTGTTTCTTTATACTTTTATCACTCAAATGTCCCCAGGTACTACAATATAGTATTGTCCATTAAAAAAAACATATCTTTCAAGTCTCTTTTAGTCTATGGGTTCCCCTCACCACCCCCTTTCTTTTCCTTATTATTAATCTATTGATGAACTAGGGCCATTTGACCTACAGAGTTTCCACAGTCTGGTTTTTGCTGATTGCATTCACGTGATGCGGTTCAATTTATTTCTCTTTCCTCTGTGTTCTGAAAAATGCCAGAGGCTTGATCAGACTTTAGGCTTGATCCTCTGGCAAAACTATAGGTGACGGTATGTCCCTTGATCAGGAGACACGTAATTTCTGGTTGTCCCCCTTTTCACAATGTGTGCTGCTGTTGAAGTTCAATGTCTAGGTAGATCAGTTAATTCATTGACAGAATTGCAAAATGGTCATATCTTAATTCTGTCATTTCACTTGTTAGTTGGAATATGTTTATAAAAAGATGTTTTCCCTTTGGGCGCCTGGGTGGCTCAATCTGTTAAGTGTCCGACTTTGGCTCAGGTCACGATCTCGTGGTTTGTGAGTTTGAGCCCTGCATTGGACTGTGCACTGTGTGCTGACAGCTCAGAGCCTGGAGCCTGCTTTGGATTCTGTGTCTCCTTGTCTCTGCCCTTCCCCCACTTGTACTCTGTCTCTTTCTCTCTCAAAAAAAAAATAGTAATCATTTTTTTTTTTTAATTAAAAAAAAAAGATGTCTTCCCTCATTTACTATTTGGTTACTCAGTGGTATCATTCATATAGGAAAGGCAAGTTCAATGCTTTTTTGCCAGTTTTTAAGATAATGAACTGATTCTTATCATCCTCTAATTTTTTTTTAATGTTTATTTCTGAGAGAGAGGAAGAGAGAGAGAGAGAGAGACAGCAAATGGGGGAGGGTCAGAGAGAAGGGGGACAGAGGCCCAAAGCGGGCTCTGCACTGACAGGAGAGAGCCCCATGTGGGGCTCGAACTCACGAACCGTGAGATCATGACCTGAGCCGAAGTTGGACACTTAACCAACTAAGCCACCCAAGGAGCCCCTTAATTTGTTTTTAAATGTCATTACAAATGTGTGAGTTTAATGAGTTTTAATTGCAATTGTTGTCCTTACTGTTATATTCGTTGTCCAGTGGGAACCTCTTCAAGTTAAATCCTGAATCCTTTTGACAAGACCCTAGTAATTTTTTCTTCCTTGTTGTCTAGTATGAATGAAGAAATGCTCCTTTTTACATTAAGAACTCTACTTCACTTTAAATGATTCAGTTTGCCCCCCCAAAAAGGATATATGCAAATATACCGTATACAGTAAGGTCTGCCTATATTTTCTCAAGATGTCACGAACACTTTCTCAATTCCTTCTGCTATATAATCACATTATATATATATTTTTCAATGTGGACAAATAGTTACATGCATAACTGAATTGCTCTTAATCCACTCAGCTATTTGAAAGCATTTAAAATTTTAATTTAAAACAATTTTGTTGAAAAAAGGAGTTCCTCTACGATGTTAACCCAAAGCAGGACTCCATAGAAAAAAATTACAAAACAGAGGTTTTTGTATTAGTACATGTAAAAATGTAGGACTAATACTACAGTAAAAACAAACTAACCACAAATTGATGGTGGAGGAAAAAACTCAGATTCCTAACTCGTATTTTCCTACCAGAATTCTAAACAAATGAGAGAAAATCTTTTGCTTCACCCAAAACAAATTGATGTGGAAAAAAAAAATACTACCCTACAGGCAGCTGAAATTATAGATGTGCTGGATAGAAATACCATTATGAGAGGACATCATCCAACTCTTACCTTAGAATATTGTGTTTCAAACATAATTCTACAAGCTGGAAAATACGTTTAAGGGGAATGGTTCCCTCGAAACTAAAACCAGGTATAGTACTAATCTCAACCAATCAGAACAAAATCTTTCTTGATCTTGTTTTGATGATGCATTTGCTTAACTGGGAAAATGAAAAGGGAGTTGGAGGCATTTCCCCTTCAGTACTGGCACAACCCCGTGAGCCACCCAAACACGGAGCATCACACACCTGGGATGAATCCTGTGTGTCTGACCACCCATGGCTCTGTGGGCAAGGCTGGCATCCTTCATCCTCACCTTTATACTTTATCCTTATCACCTAGGCCAACCCTGGTACAGCCCACGTAAAGCATGTTTACTGAAGGAAGTGAGGAGGGTATAAAGAAGTGGAAAACACAGAGACTGGGTAGAGATCTCAGGTTAAGCACCAATTGCCATAAGACAGCCAGGTGAATGAGGCAGGTGTTGTCAGGGACACAGAGAAGAGCACAGATAAGATCTGGGCATGCCTTTATTCACTCACTCCCACAACAAATTTTTCTTTGGCACGCCTACTATGTGTATCCCACTGTGCTCATGGCTTGGAGTTCAGCAGTGAATCAGCCTGGCTCTCGTGATGGTGCTGTTAAGGTTCCATTTACTGTTGAACACAGGTTTGTCGATATTAATTATGTGAACAGAATTTCCCTGGTAGCAGCATTTCGAAATGACTCACTACACATGCCAGTCAATGTTAGAAATCCAAACAGACAAAAGATTAGTAAAAATCCACCTGCGTGCCAAATCTTGAAAAAATTCGTAACTATGTAAGGCAAAATGGTAGCTACAGACTGTATGCTTCATATTTACAATGTTTTCATTGAAACAATGAATACAAACTATTGCATAAGAGCTATATTTATTTGCTCTTATTTATGACAAGCTTTGTTAAAAAAAAAAAGATACATAAATAAATCGTTAGCTACACTGCCTCATGCAACTCATTTCAATGCATTCGGTTAACAGTCAACCTCTGAATAAATCACGGAGAGCTCAATTTTCAACCTTGATGTTATCTTTAACATATTAAAATATATTGCATCTCAGCCCAGTGTAATAAACAGTCATGGCAAAGGCTTTTAGCGCAACATAATGAGAAAATAAGGAAAAGTAGTCATTTTCCTTATATTATAAACTAGAATCCTATTAAAATATTATAATATAAAATTATACTTGATTCTAGAAGTCAAAACATGTCTAACAAAAGCCAGCAAAACTCTGAAGACACAGCTGCTGGTCTGATCAAGTGTCGTGGTGGAGGTGTGGAGACGGGTTACTCTCAGAAAAGGCTGGAAAAGACTTGAGCCCCATTTCAAAAGCCTAACTTACTATTCATTAGTGATCGCTTTGACTGCGCTCACCCGGGGAGGTGAGCTGCTGGGGAAAGTTACGCAAAGCAAAAAGCTTTCCTGACAGTTCCTGAACAGTAAAGTTGGAGTTTTCCTTCCAAAATAAATGCATAAAGAAATGAATTATCTGATAAAAGTCAGGAAAAGAGAAGTTTTTCTCCAACCAACTGTGTGTAACTGTGAATTCTGTCATAGCCCTCATCTCTGCCTGAGGTTTATAGTGGATAATGGCAATCTTCTTTCTTTTGAAGAGGCTGCACTGAAACAAAAGCACCAGACCTCGAAAGGAGCAGGGCACACCGGACAGCATTTGGAAGGAAGTGAACCAACAGCTGACTGATGATGTTCTAATAAAACAAAATTCTTCTTCATAAGAATCACATATGGGGAGAGAAAGCATATCAAGAAAGCTCCCCTCATGGTAATTCATTTAACATTTAGTTAAACAAATAGTAAGGACCTACTACGTGTCAGGCTCTTCTAGGAGGTGGGACTAGAGAACAGTCTCTACCCCTGGGAATCTTACTTTTGGTGAAGGAAATGGGCAATAAACAACAAATATATGAAAGACCCATGCAACTTTCTAAATGACTTTGCACTTGCTCAGCCTTTAGCATTTTTTATGGTCAGTGCCACTGAAAAAAGACAAAACGATTAAGCAAAAGTTGCATAAGCAAATAAATACCACATGTCAAATTTATAGCTCCTTTATTCAATTTGTTTACAGGGAATAAGAGGGTTTAAGTTATATAACATGTCCCCAAGAGCCATTGTTACAGTCCCTCAAATGCACCTTTGATGCTTGGCTTATGGGGCTCAGAAATGGGGGAGAGTGAAATATTTATATTGCAACCTAAAGGGAGAAACGATGCCCCAATTGTGTGCTTCATGACCTCTACCCCATCATGGATGAGACAAAATTCACATGTCTCGCTGGGGTAAAAGGAAAAGGCTGCTAAGGATGAGGTGAGAGGCATCTGAGTTCTGGCCACCATGGGGCTGAAGGTATTACGATCTGAGCTTACCTATAACCATTCTTGGATCACCTAAAGGAAAGTGCAGCGACGCCCAGAAACTCTTGCTAGAGAAATGGGATATGTCACCAGGGCTTGTCAGGCTAGGACCCAGTTTCTGGGAAGAACCTGCCTATCCTGAAATTATACTTGACTTGTCTTCAGAGAGAAGTTAGTGACCTCTGTATATACAGTCTCAGCTCCTTAGAGTTTACCAACAGTCAGGTAAAACATGGCTTACTAGAATCCAACCAACTGGATTCCTAAATTAACACTCCTACTTAGGGGTGCCTGGGTGGCTCAGTCAGTTGAGCATCCATCTCTTGATCTAAGTTCATGATCTCATGGTTTGTGAGTTTGAGCCCTGCACCGGGCTCTGCACTGACAGTGCACAGCCTGCTTGGGATTCTCTTTCTCTCCTTCTCTGCTCCTACTGGCTCATGCTCATGCTCTCTCTCTCTCAAAATAAAACAAACAAACAAAATCAAAGTTTGTCATAGCTTGGTTTGTATTCAACTTAATTTCTTAAAAAATAAAAAATAAAAGAATAAAAGTATTCTTTTTTTTTTTTTTTACACTTACATCCAAGTTAGTTAGCATATAGTGCAACAATGATTTCAGGGGTAGATTCCTTGATGCCCCTTACCGATTTAGTATCCCCCCTCAAAGAACCCCTCTAGTAACCCTGTTTGTTCTCCATATTTAAGAGTCTCTTCTATTTTGTCCCCCTCCCTGTTTTTAAGTTATTTTTGCTTCCCTTCCCTGTGTTCATCTGTTCTGTGTCTTAAAGTCCTCTTATGGGTGAAGTCATATGATATTTGTCTTTCTCTGACTAATTTCCTTTGGCATAATACCCTCTAGTTCCATCCACATAGTTGCAAATAGCAAGATTTCATTCTTTTTGATTGCCAAGTAATACTCCATTGTGTGTGTGTGTGTGTGTGTATCACATCTTCTTTATTCATTCATCCATCGATGGTCATTTGGGCTCTTTCCATATTTTGGCTATTGTTAATAGTGCTGCTCTAAACACTGGGGTGCATGTGTCCCTTTGAAACGGCATACCTGTATCCCTTTGATAAATACCTAGTAGTGCAATTGCTGGGTCGTAGGGTAGTTCTATTTTTTAAAAAATAAAAGTATTCTTAAGTTTAACTCAAATTGTATTTAGAAGGCAGACTGTTAAAACTGGAAGTTGCTAGCTGACAATCTCAACTACTATGACATGTATTCCTGAATTTAGGTATCGTACATTACAACATTTAAGCCAGTAGGATCTAAGATGTGGAGGAAGAAGTTTTCTCTTTGAGAGAGGATATGGTTACCCTCTCAAGATCACTAGGTAGAGATGAGGTATGTAGCTTTCTTTCTAATTCTCCTTGATGGACCTAGAAGGGCAGAGAAGTAGGAAGCAGGAAACCAGGTAGAAAATGCTTTCTTTTTCTAAGGAGCACTTCCTTAGGAAACCAGCCAAGAGTTTTAAAAAGGAGACTAAGAAAAGATAAGCCTGGGACTTTCTAGGTACCTAACTAAGAGATAGATGCCTGTCATTAGAACCAAAAGGGCTAAAGAATAAGGTGTAGAAGATTAACCTGCTAATTCTCAGTGAGAAAAAAAACTAGATATTAAGCTGTACTCAAGGTTTCTTATATTTTTTATTTTTCTTACATTTTTATTTTCTTATGCGCATGTGTGCGTGCGCCATTTTTAAGAAAAGAGAAGTACATAGAACATTGCTAACTATACTTAAAATGTGACCGAAGTCATTATTTGTAGGCACAAAACTGGGTCATCTGCACCCACCTTCCAGCAGCACTCACTAAATACAGACTTAGTTTTTAAATAGTAGATACTCCTCATGAAACCCACAGTGAAACCCCTCTATTTAAATCACAGAAAAGGTCAGTAAAGGAGACTTCTGAAATGAGTACCTAATTCAATCACTCCTACTTCCTCTTGAGTCCTATTCCATGAAGGATAAACCCTGAGACATTACAGGATATTTTAATATTGGATAAAGAAAGGCAAGAATTGAATCTGCTTATAAACTTACATGATTAGTCTACAAATAAACAGACACTAATTAAAAAAAAAAAGCCTAAATGTACAGTTAGCAGATAATTTATGTAACTGATAAACATGTTGCCTATATACTAGTCTCAAAAAAACCAAAGGTGTAAGTTTGTAGACTTTTGGACCCACTATCATCTACCCTTTATAGCTTCCCCAAGATTATGCCAAGGCTAAAACAAACAAGAAAAAGAGTTAATAATAAGATTTAGAATTCTTATAATTCTAGTTAGTATGTATGCTTATTTAAAATAAGGAAAGAAGATTGAATTTCGTCAAATGCCTCTTCTGAATCTGTATTTAAAAAAAAATTTTTTTTAATGTTCATTTATTTTTGAGACAGAGAGAGACAGAGCATGAACGGGGGAGGGAGACACAGAAGCCGAAGCAGGCTCCAGGCTCTGAGCTGTCAGCACAGAGCCCGATGCAGGGCTCGAACTCACGGCCCGTGATATCATGACTTGAGCCGAAGTTGGACACTTAACTGACTGAGCCACCCAGGCGCCCCATCTTCTGAATCTGTATTAAACAACCCATCTAGATATCACTTTTTGTTTTTTCCCGTCACTACTACCCGGTCTTCTTTCCACCAGTGCTCCAATCTCTGGAGTTTAAAAACAAAAGCCAGGCTCCTGTGCCCCCAGCCCTTGATGGTCAAGCTTTCTGAATTCACTTTTTAAAATTCCACTCAAACCACAGTCCTCGAAAGTATATTTCTTACACTGTGTATTAATCTTCTCTGGGGCACTAAACACTGGCTGGGGAGTGATCTTGGACAAGTTTCTTAGTGTCCCTGTGCCTCCAAAAGAGAGATGATAACAGTAACCAACCTCCTTAGGTCTCTGCAAGGATTGAGCAAATTAACCTGTGTAATTCAGGTAGGTGACAAGTGCCTGACACACTTAAGTGGTCCACAAAGATCAGCTATGATTTTGACTACTGTTGTTACAAGGCTGACCTCTTGGCTTCCCTGAAACCATTCTCTTCAATCCTCTTCCTACTTCTGGACCCTTCTCAATTTCCTTGATAACCTCCTCATCCTCAAAACCCTTTCTAGTCCCTAAAATGTTGGAACTTCAAGCACTCCACCCTCAGCGCTGTTTCCCTACACTCTCCCCGGGTTGTCCTCACCCACAACTATGGTTTCAACTACCACAGTATGCCCACTATGCCAGTATGCCAGTAGCTCCTTTTAATGCATACCCCTGCTGAGCTCCAAACTCCAAGGAAAGCTGCATGTGAATCTTCAAAATCAAAGTGAAGGCAACATGATCTACCTGCTGCAGAATAAACAGGAAAATACCTGCCTTGTTTCCATGTAGCCTCATTGCCACACTCCCCTAGGTCAGGCCTTCACAGATTTTTCTTAGTTTTCTTTTTAGTTACAGTAAAAAGTATGAGTAAGAAAAGAAAAATTGCCTGTAATTCTAATTCTAGAGATGATCTAGAACTGTGTTTCTTTACTTTCTTTGCGTATACTTTTTACACAATTGAGAACATATATATATGTGTGTGTGTGTGCACACACACAATTTTGAAATTTGCTTATTATAAGCATCTTGTTATTTTATTAACAATTCTTTAGAACATAATTCTTAATTCTAAGTAGCTAATAATACTCCATTATATGGATGTACCACAATTTTCTCAGGGGAATGGTTCTCTCTTATCTTTGAATTATCAAGGCTATTTCAGTTTTTGTTTCTATTAATAAATAATGACACTGTGACAGACAATATACTAAAACATTAACTCTCTGAGTACCACAAGTCTGAGGGGTTTAATTTTCTCTTGGTAATTTATCTATGTTTTTCTAACTTTCTACTATGAGTTTATATTGCTATAATTGGGGAAGAGGGTGAAGTGAGGAGGGATGTCCAGTATTTAAAAAAATAACACAAAACAAGTTGTTACATTAAATATGAAATTAATGCATACTGATTAAAGTATGTTGATTTTCTTAGAATAAATTCCTTTCAGATGTTTTTGATATATACTGTCAAAGTTCTGGAAAATGTCTAACAATTTATACTTTTTCCAGTGTAAATGTAACAGTGTCCATCTATGTCAACTTAAATATGGGTATATTTTAAAGGCTTTGCTAATTTGGTAGGCAAAAAATTATAATCTTTCAGTTATTTGAATTTATATTTTTAAATCACCAACCATTTCCCCCCACATTTTAATTCGCCATTTGTACTTGACAGACTTTGGAGCAAAGAGGCTAAGAGTCCAAGTGCTCGGACTTAAATTGCAGGTGCACTATTTATTGTTTGTGTTAACTGTGCCTTGGTTTCCTTACACATATACCAAGAATAAAATGTCTCAACTGGCGTTGTGAGGGTTGGATGGGTCAGGAATCTTAGGAAAGTGGCTGGCACATAGGAGACTCTCAGTACATGTCAGCAGTGTGGCTGTCACCAAGGATGCTCCTTTTCTGTGCGTTCTGCATTCATGTCCTCTATGTTGTCTGCTCGTTTTTCTATTAAGGTTTATGCTTTAACACTATCAAACCTTTCCTTTTAAATATTTGTTTATGGGGCGCCTGGGTGGCGCAGTCGGTTAAGCGTCCGACTTCAGCCAGGTCACGATCTCGCGGTCTGTGAGTTCGAGCCCCGCGTCAGGCTCTGGGCTGATGGCTCGGAGCCTGGAGCCTGTTTCTCATTCTGTGTCTCCCTCTCTCTCTGCCCCTCCCCCGTTCATGCTCTGTCTCTCTCTGTCCCAAAAATAAATAAATAAACGTTGAAAAAAAAATTTTTTTTTAAAAAAAATAAATATTTGTTTAAATACTATAGCCATCAAAGAGTTGTTTGGCATGTGCGTTGCCAACGTCTTTCCCATTATGGTTGCATTTAAATATTAATACATTTTACCATTTTATATAGTCAATCCCATGTGTATATTCTTTTGTGATTTCTTTCATTGGTTTAATGCTTATTGCTTAGGATGTCTTTGACCATCCAAAGACCATATAATTTTATATCCTTTTTTCACTTTTTAAAAGTTTTTGTGTTTTCATTTTTTGTTAATTATCTAAGTATTTCATCTACCTGGAGTTTCTTTCGTAGTTGCCCAAACATCTGATGTGTTTCCTCACACGGTCATGATTTAGATCCCCTTAGTCAGGAATGTTTTCATTCAACTTCTTATGAGCTCCCAATATATACTATACGAACATACTATCCAGCAACTGTTGACTTGTTAGTGAACTTGACCACCCAGAAAGAACTACGTCTTCTTCATTTTTGTCACTGGTGTTTAGTAGAGTGTAGACCAGGGTGCCCCTAGTCACCAAACGTTTCACGAAGAGGTAAAAAATAAATGAAGTCACTCTTTTCGTTCTCTTCCATTATCCAGTTTAGAATCAGATAAGTGCATTTACAACAAACACACCAGTAAGTTAATGATGCCAACTTCTTTCACCACTACCTGGCACAACATTCTGCAACCTACTGCTGAATCAGTTTGCTTTCACTGGGTCAGTTGAGGAGGACGGGTTTTGCATCCTGCTCCCCAGGCAGGGTTCTGGCTCTGCAGGCCTGAGTAAAAGACAACTCATTATCAGCTTATCTACTGCCCAGCCAAGCAGAGTCCTAAACAACAGTATACATAACAAACTAAAACTGCTACATTAGGATGTGCCCAAGGCTACTCATTGCACCCTTTTAAAACTGTGAAATACTGGAAACACCCTCTATGCCCATGCTCAGGGGAGCAGGTGCATAAACTATGGACATCCACATGATTGGAGTACCATGCAGCTACAGAAGACAGAAAGAAAATCCCTAGGAAGTAGTAATGGAGTGAGCCAGGGTTTTCAGTTAAGTGGAAAAAAGCAAACTGTAAAAGACTATCTATAGTATGATCACTTTTGTGTAAGAAAGGAGGAGAAATTAGAAAACACACATCTTCTCATTTGTACAAAAAGAAACATGGGAAGGATAAAAGAGAAACCAATGAGGCTGGTGTTTTGCAGGAAAGAACTGAGGGCTGGGGGTGGGTAGAGGGAATGAAGAAGGGAAGTGACACTTCTCTGAGTGTACCCTTTAATACAGTTTTAACTTTGAAAATCATGTTTTATGTTTTCAAAACAAAAGGCAACAAAGACAGAGAAAAAAACTGAAATGTGGATAACAAACAAATAAGCCTAACTATATTTCAAATGAATACACTGAAGGTGGAAAAATTAAAAAGAATGAAGTCAAGTAACATTTGAACACAGTATTTTGACTAAATACACTCAACATAAAGTTGAAAAAAAAAAGAAAAACCCATATACAAATATTGACCTCTAGTTAGGAGGTTTGGATTTCTAGATGGTATGAGTAAGCAATTCTGCAACTACTTAATGTGTAGTCTAGGGCTGAGCACATAAGGAAATATGTTGTGGATAATTGCAAGTCCAGTTTCTCACTGTCAGAGAAGAGACTTACAAATATGGAAATGTGGAAAGATAGAATAAAACCGTGTGGTGGTGTTGATCTGGAATGCAAGGTTACAGTATGAACTCATGATTGAGGTGTGTGTGTATGTGCGTGTGGACAGAGATGGGGAGGACTTAAAAATTTCCTGACTAAGAGAAGGAATCTCAGATTCCAGGAGAAAGAGATGTGCTACCAGCTTCAACCTTGTCACTCCTTTCACTTCCCACTTAAGTTCTGAGCAAAGAGTCACAAAACCCATGAGGTGGTTTATAAGCAGGCTGGGAGCTGGTACCCTTAAATCACTCTGGCCAAGTTCTGCAAATGACGTACTGGGGAGCCATGCTCTGATAAACTGGAGACAGGCTGTCCCGGGAAGAGTGAGAAAACAACTTATTCCAAGGGCAGCATCTGATCCCATACATGACCATTCCTCCTATTTGGACTATCCTGGAGAATAGTGTTCAAAGCTCTGGATTTGCAGTTCTTTACATACACACTACACAATGCATTGCACCTGTATCTCTAATCCTTTGTGTAAGTGGGCAGCGACAGCTTTCTTCCTACTGCTATCTCGTTTTGGCTTCCTAAACTAGCAGTTACTATAGACAAAACATTTTCCTGCCTTACAACTTTATTTGAATTACTGAAAATATATCCCCTGACCAAAAGTCCCTCAGGCTCATGTACAAAATAGAAATAAAATAAATCTAACCATTCAAAGGAACTTAAAAACATAGCACATTTTAGAAAAGCAGTAACCTTGGTTATCTGTTTTGCCCTGAGTTCTGAATTAATTATGAGGTTGACAAGGATTATGAGAGGTCATGGGGTTTATCTCCTTACTCTGTAAGATTGGATCTAAATCATTCTGGGAAGATATTTATCTACCATTATTTTAAGTAACTCCAAAGAAGGAGATGCAATTTTTTCAGCAGCCTACTTTATCTTCTTTAAAACCTTTGTGACCAAGGAATTTTTTTGGCTTTAAATTTAATTTCTATTGGGCTTACACCAGTTCCCATTTTTTGAGTATTATAAAATCCGTCCCCTAGTTTCCATTCCTCTGAAGGAATAACACCAACTCCTTTCCAACTTCATTCAAATCATTCACCCACACTCCTTAACCCAATCTCATGTTAGGGGCAATGTCAAGGGTACAGGAAAGAGAAAATCTAAAAATATACCCTCCGCACTGTACTACCCGGGCACACCCTAATGGATGGCATTTGTCATGATGGCCCTGAGCAATCCAGAAAAGTTCCAATGGGCTCCATAGTTCCTGTTTAAAATTACAGGGCAGATTCAAATACAGTTTTCACTAAAGTGGCTAACATAAAGATTTAGTACTTGAAGGGAATGTCTTTGTTCTTGGGTTATTCTCTTATGTAAAATAAAACGCCTCATTACCAGATTGTGTTGTACAAATAAGATGCTACCATATTTAGAGACTTGCACTTTTATCCAGTCAGTACTAGTGCCTTTTTAATTTTAGGTGGAAAGTTATTGTGGGCAGTGACCATATATCACGTTGGAGATTCAATTCAAAACAAGAAAAAAATACATCCAATGCAGATTATTGACTGTACTGTCCTACTGAAAGCAAAGAAGTTACCCAAGGAGTTTACAGTGAGTTGGAAATATGACATTCAACATCAGTTATCACCACAAAAGCAGGAATTGAGTCTAAGTGCTATGCCAGAGATATGGAGCCAAGAAGGGAATGAGATGAATCTCCAAGAGGTGGGATCAAGCAGAAGAGGCTCTTGAGGTGGCTCTTAATAATGGGTAGGATTCTGGGGCGCCTGGGTGGCGCAGTCGGTTGAGCGTCCGACTTCAGCCAGGTCACGATCTTGCGGTCCGTGAGTTCGAGCCCCGCGTCAGGCTCTGGGCTGATGGCTCGGAGCCTGGAGCCTGTTTCCGATTCTGTGTCTCCCTCTCTCTCTGCCCCTCCCCCGTTCATGCTCTGTCTCTCTCTGTCCCAAAAAATAAATAAAAAATGTTGAAAAAAAAAAATTAAAAAAAAAAAAAAATAATGGGTAGGATTCTGAACAGACTGAGGCTGGAGAAGGAAAAAGTGGTCATTTCAGGGAAGGGATTGCACAGAGAACGGAAATATGGAAACATGCTCAGAAAATCTACAGAAAAAGAGATTAGCCCATGAAAACACTTCAAAAAACTGGCTGGAACTAGGTGTTGGGAGACCTTGAACACTGAGCCAAGGAGCTTGCCTTATTCCGTGGGCATGCAGATACTCAAAGTATCAAAAGGTTAAGGCTCAGATGGTTGCTATGCACATTAGAAACTATAATGTTGATGAACAGCTTCTAAATTGTGGCCACACAAAAAAAGGGACTTGCCCATAGAAGTGATTGCACCTAGAACTCTGTAAGATAAAAATGGTAAACTCCTAGTAAGATGGCCCTCCATAGGATAACTAGATCAGGAAACAAAAAATAAGACTAAGATAATTAATTAATAACTAGAAATGTTATCTGAATATATAAAAATAGTCAATAAAAAATACTTAAAAAAAAAAGAACAATATCCTTCAATGTCAATAAAGTGTGCAAATCAGTCCAAAACTACTATATGGTCATTTCATACCCCAGCTTTAATATTTCAGTATCTTATAATATAGATTTGAACTCAACATTACTTCTTGATGATTTTCCTCGAGCATATTTACACTGTGGTTTTTGCATGTGATATGCACCTTATGAAGATGAAGTCATTTCCTACATTTTCCTTCTTTCCGTTTAAAATCAGATAAACTACAATCTGCTAATGAAGGAGCACACCGTTCCTAGTGACAGATTTTTACATGGTCAGAAATTACTATTATCATGAGATACCTGGCCTTTGTGTTACTTGGATATTTTGAATCAATTCTTCATACGTCGCCTTAGCACTACATTTACATACCCTACATAATATAAACAAGGAGGAAAAACTACCAATATTTTTTACATTATCCTGTGCATATTTTTATAGAGGATTCCAATTTTAATCGAAGAGACTCTGAAGATACAATTGTGTATAAAAAATAATTTCTTGGGCAACCTCTAGATAAAACATTGTAATAATTTCTATAATAAAAAAGGGAAATTAACAAAACAAGGTAGTTATTTCTAGTACAAAGGCTCATCGGATAAGCCACCTAAAGAATTGTTTTTCTAAATACAGATATCCCTTTCTTGCTCTGTACTGATAAGATTATAGGTAAAATTTTAGAAAGGTGAAAATCCTTTTAAATAATACTTCCTTTAGCTTTAATCACAAATAATTGCCTCTTCTGGTGCTAATGAGCATGAGCACCATGGACTGGAATGTAATTCTGCCGGTTCATTCAGGGTAATGGCTTTGTGAGCTAGTGACACTGCTGAGAAATCTAGTCTCAATTTCCTAGAGCACAATAAGTGAGCAGCAGTACATTTTTCACTTGAGGAAGATTTTCTAACCTATGCAAATATAAAAAGAAAACCTGTTATCTGTTGATAAAAACAACAAAGTATGTTAAATAAAGTTTTATGTGTTACTCTTTCCTTTAACAGCCATCAGTTCCCTGGATCATGAAAGTGAGTAAAGCACTTCACTTACTGAAATCAATGAGAAACCGTCCAAATCCTTGCCTTTGGTGCTGGGGCATGATCATTATGCAGGAGACATTATACTTCTGCTGGCAAAGCTTTTCCTGAGGGAAGGAGAAACAGATCAAGTATGTCAGAGCTCTGCTGAAGTGGGCAATTCCCTGCACCTGCCAGTGTCCTTGTACAATAGACCACTAAGGTGAGCCAATGTGTTAGGTCAGGATCAAGCAGAATAATCCTACTGTGTTGATCAATCAAACTATCAGCTAACAACAAACCATCAACTCCAGGCATGCCTCTCAATTTGCATTTCTATACTTGAAAGTTGGTACCATAAAATATGAATAAAGAATCCAAGTAAATATGAGCCAAATGAAACCGAACACAGACATTATGCAAGAAATGACTTCTTTGCTCAGACAACTTGGGAGGTGGGGAAACAATGACGACGACAACAACAACAACAACAACAACAACAACAACAACAACAAACCATCCAGAGAGTCACCCACGGGGTTAAGGTAGGATTTAGCTGGCTACCTTGTTAAATAACTTACAAATTTGTAACATCTGTCTTCTGCCTTGACCAGTGAAAACTAAAATAGTGTATGTGTAGGTAGAGCGGCACAAATACATCTGTCTCATGGATAAACATTCAAAGTAAAAAGCTCGAGAAATAATCAATCTGCGTTTCAAACCAGGAAAACAAATCAAAACAAAAAAGACAAGAGCAACAAGAAACCCCAAAGCCTCCACACAAAAATGAGGCCAAAATGTTACCAACAGTATAAAACCAGGAGGAAGAATGAGAAGAATATGGAGGGAAGCAGTTCTTATAGTTAAGGAAAAATTTGCAATCTTCATAGGATGTGGCATCAGAGCAGCAATATTTAACTGAGAGTACACAGAAGCAGCCAGAGCCTGCACCGAGAAGATCTGGAAAAGGCTTTTGAGGTTGTGAACGCTCTGGCCAAATATAAACCACAAATAAGACTGACCACAAATGGTACTAACCACATGAAAGAATAACTTCAAAACACCCAGATCTTTAATGAACCTATTTGAAAGATCACAGGAAATTGTTGTGGAAAAAACCCTACAGGGCAGAATTAGAGACTTCTTTGTGAAAAAGATGTGCTCCCAACACTTGCACATTTGTAGCTGTCCTTGGGAGTCTCTAAGAAATGAGGAGGAAGAAATCATGTGTCAGTTTCCCTAAGAAACTGGACTGTCCATCACTGGATGTGCACATTGTGCCAAGGGTTCAAGTAATTAGTATTCTTTGCAAAGTCAGACAAATGAGTCACTCTATCTAAAAAGACAAGTATTGTGGACTGAAAGGATTCCTCCTTTATGTCATTTTTTTTGGTCCCAAACCATTCCTTCCTTTAGACATTGTAATACAGTCCAACCCTCCCCTCCACCCCACCCCACCCTTTAACACGTGTTACTATAGCTAAATTCTAATCTATGGATAAAATAACTGTTTCTTCTTTCTCTCCTGCTTAAAATCATCTACTACTATCTGTTTGGGAAGTCAAAAGCATGGAATGATTTACACTGAACTCTTCTAGGACATCTTGGACATTCCTCTGGCTATAACCTCTAGAATTTGGTTTAAGTATAACCCCAAAGGGCCATAGTCCTTCACACTCCAAATGGCACATTACAATATGGTTTAATGTGCATGCACCTAGACTTTTTAAATGCTTGTTTTTTAGATTTTTGTTTTACATCACTGCCAAAGAATGAGTTTTCCATGTACAGTAAGAGATAACAGTAGTTGCTGCCATGCTGTAAAAGAAGCTGTGACAAAATGAGAAAAGTTTAGCTTGTTCTAAGTATGATGGTGGGTCCCCTGGGAGAAGAGAGGCAGAGACTAAAACCTTAACAGACACCATCAACTCTAGATCCAGAAGCCAACTTGAGACAAGGCAGGACCAAAAACAGCAGGCACCATTAAGCATCTACATTAAAATACAGACACATTTAAAGAAATGCCATTTTCTAACAGGAAGGAAAATCATGACCACTATTCTTGTCTCCTTTTTTTAAAGATTTTATTTTTAAGTAATCTCTACACCCCATGTGGGGCTTGAATGTAAACCCCAAGACCAAGAGTCACATGTTCCACTGACTGAGGCAGCCAGGCACCCCATGACCACTATTCTTTTTGAGTGATTGGAGAAAACGATTTTTATAAACCTATACAAAGGTAAGATATTTTACACATTATATAAGCAGATTTCCTATTTATTGTTTTATCTTGTGTTAATGCTCTGTCATCTTTTGAATCTGTTATGTGCAAATTAACTTTGTCTTTTTTGTTGTTTTGGAGCTTTACCAAATGTGTGGATTAAAATACTGAGGCTATTTCTCATGAATGCTGTCACTCATTCACAGTTTCATTTACGACTTCTGGATTGAATCTCAAATTTAGAAGAATTGCAGTTTGTAAAGGACCTTCATATATATTCTATCTTTTGATATTCCATGAAAATGACACTTCCGTAAAGCATTCCATTTACATTATGTAAGATTCATTAAAATTCATTTATTACTCAACATGCAAAAATGTATCATAAAATAAATAAAATACAGGGTTCAGATCATTTACCGTGTGCATAGAAATCTTATAATTTACCACCCTGGCACATTAAACTATCTTGTAGGTGCCTAAGAAAAGTTAAGCTTATTACCTGACTCAGTTTTTCCTTATTGCCTATGAGTTATTTTCAGAAGCCTTTGAACAGAGGAATGTGAGTAAAAAAGACAAACTGTAACCACTCAATATGTCAAGGGCTTCCCTGTATTAACAGCTGGAGATACTCAGGCTTTCTCAAGGCGAGGCTGCTTTAGATCTTAAAACAATAGCATAGAGTGTAAAAGACAAATGAGTAAACCCAGTCATTATATCACCTTGACTGTCCAAATGCCAACGTTCCAACTCACTGCGATACTGATGACCACAGAGGGAATACAGTGAGGAGAAATGAGAACCATCTCTTAAATGCTACACTACTCTGAAACCTTCAGGTTGACACCACTTAGGGAGGGAAAGGAAAATAAGCTTAACATTAAAAAAAAAAAAAAAAAAATCAAAGATGCTAGGTGGTCTGCAAGGCAGCAATTATAACATTACATGGTTGCTGACAGTCAAGACAGCAGCAAACTGTGCTGAGGTCCTCTACACACTTTCTAGGCACAACTTTTACTGTTTGTTTGTCTTAATAAGCTCTGAACAAGAACCCGAGCTTTGCAGAATGTGTCACTTATTCAAATTATAGTCATAAAAAAAGGCCTTGTTCAAAGAACTGGGCTCTCCCAAAAACATTTTGAATACGAAAATGAAGGTCATACTGGCTCTTGTTTTACCTTAGAGAAGTATCCAACCAGATGACAGCCCTTTTCATCATTTTTTGTAAGGACATAAAAAAGGAATGGCTCGACATCATAATACAACGTTTTGTGGTCCAGGAAGAGCTTGGCTAACAAGCAAAGGTTTTGGCAATAAATTTTGCTCATATTCCCATCAACCTAGCAAAGAGAAACAGACAACATTATTTAACATAAAAATATTGCTCAATATAAAATCATTTTTATATGATATTTGGGAAAGTATATAATTTTATTTCCAAATCCCAAACTGAGAGATTAAAATACTCCATTAAGCACATATAAAGTCAACCAGAAAACAGCTGTCACTTGGCAAATAAAAATTCCATTTTTTCTCTTAAATTAGGGTGAATTTAAGTTAGCTTTAATTTAATTTAAGTTAGCTTAAATTTCTCTTTAAGCTACCTGAAGAGAGCCAAAAGCACCAGTGAAAGAGTCATTTTTAACTGTAATGTATTGCAAGTAAAAAATGATCAGGCATGTCTTCTCTGTTTGAAAGAAGTAAATCTGAATTAAAGAAATGTCAACACATCAAAATACTGCTCAAGGAAGTTAAACTTTACATTGTTTTCAAAAGGACTTCATGTAAAAATGAAATAAATGAACAGTATTATTCTGATTCCTCAGAAGTGTAGATTAGCAAAAGAGGATTCCATTTTGGTTTTATCCCAAGCATCATTTTAAATATAATTGGAAGAGATCAAATTTCTATGTTGGGAATACTTACTGAGAAAGTGAGATGAATTTCAACCTACAATAAGTACCATGATTACAGTCTACTTGTCTTCAAAATAAAAGAATCAAGCTGTGATACTGATAGTTATAGACAGGAGGCTAGGCACAGATGCCAATTTCTTTGATCAAATGTAGTTACATGTTGAAAACCAAAAGCACAGCAGATTCAAGAATTTCCCTAGCACTATTCTTAGGGGAAATGGATATTTGCTAACCAGAGCTCTGTAACAATGAACTTGACCATTCTCCAGTCTCCTGTGGACCATACAGGTTCTCATATTGCACAAATTATTTTTAGACTTCATATAACTATTTCCCTTGGATGAAACCTAGGTCCCACACATAGCAACATAATCAAATATGGGCAACAGATACAGAGGATACAATTCTCTCTTTAATTAAAGGAAGTTTTTATGTATTTGAGAGTATGGTCCTTTTGGAAATGATAGGACATTACAAAAAGGAAAGACAGAGATGTATGTGTCCATGAAGCAGAAAAACAGAGAGAGGACGATGCTGAAGCAAATTCTTATCAGCTGTGTAAGGTCTAATATCCATGCTTTAAAGAGGGATAAAGACAAGAAAATAGGAATTTATGATTACTCTTCATTTATTTTATAAGTTACTTAGGAAACTGCTAAGAGAAAAGTTTCCTACATGCTGTTCTCTAAGTATTAACTCGGATTCTAGACTAGGGATCTTGGCACAGATAATCCAATTCCTTCAAATATTTTTATGTATAAATGTATAAATTTTACTAATTGGCTTTTCATTTTTCCCCTCTCATCTTGGCTAGGGTTCAAAAGCACCTGCCCTGAAATAGCAGACCATTCTTAACAGCCTAACGAGACTGGAAGACTCTCCTAGGATTTATGAGAGCTTCAACCCCACAAGCAGATTCATACTAATTTACTTAACAGTTACTTAAAATGAACATAGCTCTGTTGACTCAATTAGGTGGGGCTGACTAAGTAGCATCCCAAGACTACGCAACTTGCATTCAGATCTCCCTCTAGCCCAGGGGTCCTCAATGGGAGTGATTTTGACTCCCAAGGGACAGTGGCTATGTCTGGAGGAAATTTTGCTTGTTACAACTGGAAGCAATGTGCTGCTACTGGCATTTAGTATAGAGGCCAGGGATGCTACTAAACACCCAACAATGCACAGGGTGCCCCTACATCAAAGAATTATTTAGGCTGAAAAGTGTATTGTGCCCAGGCTGAGAAACCCTCTGCCTACCCTTTATTAAGAACTACTATATTATTAAATCTTCCCAGCAACAATACCCTTCCTTCCTTTAGGCTTATCAAAAGAGCCTGATATAACAAGGAAGAGGGTCTTTAAAAAACGCTAAGGTGCAGCTCGAGTTACTGTGTTCTCTGATCAGCCTTTGGAACAAGTAGTGGGCCCTGTCTTGTCTGCGAGAGGTAGTTTAGACAATAAGAGAAACCTATGTGTGACTCTTCCCAATATTAAATATATGCAAGACATTACAGACCAGAACTAAAGTGAAATGTGGGGCAGGATAATAAATTTCAGTCGGAACAACTCAAAAATAGAGAAACCTAAGGAAAAAGTGTATTTCAGAGAAAAAAAAGACATCACGTCTATGTAAGGAAGGCTTGTTCTGAGCACCCATGCATGAAAACAATGCACCAAGATGGGTAACAGAAGAAAATAAGACAGGGCAATGGAAGTGCTCAACTGGAGTAACGAGAATAAAGGAGAGAATTAAGGATCCCCGAGAACAGGTAATAACACAAAAGAGAGGCATGGTCTCCTCAAGGCACAAGTGACACAGCTCAACTGGATCCTTGAAACTGACAACAGAACATGATTAAACAATGAAACGGTATACAGGCAAAGACCTTTGCTACTAAATCAATTGTGAAAACACAAAATGTCTTTAAGAACCCACAATGACAGACACGTGGCCACAAGGGGTTCCTGTGAACAGCAGATTTCTCCAGGGGTGGCCATCTCTCCAGATGAGGGGGGCAGTCCCAACATCTGCTGGGGTCTCACCAAAAGGATTATCCACTCTGCCAAGAAATGGATGGAAACACAGGTGGTTGTGTACTGAGGAGATATGTACAGCTGCTCAATTCCCTGGAAGAGTGAGCACCTGCCAGACATTGGCTGGAGCTGCTGAACAAAGCTAATTTCTCCTGCCAAAGAAAGTAGAATTTACAAAGAGCTGAGAAGATCATAAATTCACTGGTGAATATATCTGGTGCAGACAGGGATTTGGGAGAAGACAAAAAAGTTAATGTGATGAAGTAGGAATTCATCATCAATCTAAATGGTTGCTCAATATGGTTAAACATTCCAAAACATGGAGATATTTTACAGAGCAGTCTGAATTTGAATGCTGAAATCGAATATACTGTGTACCTTCTAGAAACAAATCAGTACATAATCAACAACTGTAAGTACTAGGTATCACAAGCTGAGTTTTTTATTTACACATGCTTACCTCAAATACTGAAAGGTCTTTCCTTCGGTAAATTTCATTTGCTGGAGGATGAAACCATCCACATTTCTTTGAGTGTCTTAACAAAATATTTTTACTTTTCATATATTTAAGACAGAATTCACACAGGTAAAGCTTTGGTAATCTGTTAAAATTTTAAAATCAAAGAATCTATCAGGTTGATTATACTGTTCAGGGAAAAAAATATTAAACATCGTTCAATTTTCTCCAAATCATAATAAGACTCTACAACAGTATTTGAAAGAAATCGTTTCAAAAGAAGAAAAAAAAAAGAAAGCCAGTAGTAAAGAGAATGTACAAACCTTACATTTTTTTTCAGTAAAATAATATTTGCTGCCATTATTTTGTGAACAAATAATTTGTTTCCTTAGAAATGTCATACAAACAGACAGGTTTTTAGACTTGGAACCACTACTCGGAAAAGTGACAATAAAGATGGCCTCTTGTCAGATAACCATGCACATTTTTCAAATTTCAGATTTCATGTCATAGTTTCAACAGTATATATGGTCAGTGGTGTAACTGTAATAGTCTTTTACCCGGAGGAAAGTGAATTCATTATTTTAAAAAATGATTTATAAGGCAGAGAAGTCCTGGAATTTAATTGTTAAAATTTCCATTTATGGATATAGTTATTATCATAAATATATATGACAATAAATGTAGAAAAATCAAAAAGATTTTAGTTTCTACCAATTCCACTGACTCTGAATAACATTACACAGATTTCTCACCCATGATGACTTTTTCTCCACCTTTAAAATTGTAACATTTTTAATGTGTGCCCGATCACATTTAAACACATTGCTAGTATTGTAAGAAAATGTTTAGAAGCACTTTCTAGGTCTTTGGGGTATAGGAAAGGATAGAATGATTTGGGGGAAAATTAGCTACAGACTCAGATAATAGTAACTTCAAATCTTGGAGTTATATACAAATTTTACTCAAAGCTCTCAGAACATATGACTTATGATTATCCATAGAAACTAAAGCTCCTAAGTATTTTTTAAAAAAATTGTTCAAGAACACCTAGGCAAGTGATATAAGCTGGAAAGAGAAACCAAGACTCCTGAATCTTACTCTGCCACTGAACTTCTAAAAACACCCTCCTCATTTTCTCTAGTAGATGACGGGTTAGCCACCCATCAGGTAGAGAAAAGGACAAGATCTATTCTAGAAGAAAAGCAAGTTTGAGATTACCAGAAACTTTGCAGGCTAAAACATTTGATACTATTAAAGTGTATCCTGATGTATCAGAAGGAAGAAATCTGTTCACAAGATACCCACTTTTAGATATATTAGTTCAAGACAATTTCACAGCTAATCTTAAATCAAGACAAAAGAAGACTCTAATATCACTATTTTCTCTTCATTTTTAACAAGTTAGTCACAAATAGTTCTAAAAGATCTGGGGAAAGGTCTCTTAAGGCTACCCACGACCACCTACTTTCTTTGATTTTTCATTCTTCTGCTACATTTCTGTAAAAAACTTGAAAACAAAATGTCAGAAATCAGAGAGAAAACTAACAAGCCTAATTAGGAAAATGAAAAGGGCAACTGAGAAGAAACTACCAAGTATTTTACAATGGCTAGGTTTTTTCCTCCTTATTTGGTTTCAAACACAAAGAACAGTTGTCCAATTAACCAGAGAGAAAGCATGGTCTTAAAAGCTAAAAGGAAAAATTTACAATGCCTGTGTAACAAAGGAGTGGAAGGAGTTTACATAGAACAGTGAATACTAGTATAAAACGATGCTGGCACAAAGTAATAGTCTTGGACTTGGAAGCACTTGGATTCGACGATCTAAATTTATGTCCTAAAAAAATCATCTAATTCTTGCTTTAGAACTGAGTATTCCCATTCCTCACATACATGACATTAAAGTTATAGACCTTCCAGGATATTCCATTACCTTGCATATTCCTGTGGGTAAGGCGAGGAGTACCAGGTTTGGATTTCATATTTCCCGAATTCTATTACAGAAGGGTACCGGCCACAGTCTTCCACCCCACTTTCACACTCTATTTTCTGTCAGAGAAAAAGAAAAGGAAGGAAATAAAATACATGTATTAGAAGAGAATTTATTCACTTACATTTTGGTTCTTTCACTAGTGGATATGAAAACCTATCAAGAACAGAACACTAATTTTAATTGTGAATTTTCAGGTTGTTGAAAACACATCATAGGGCCTTGTAAAATAATAAATTCAGTGTAAGATTCATATACAAACAAACTAATACCCTAAGAAACAGTATTACCAAGACAGGAAATGAGTACAAAGGTAAATACATAAAAATGTCTATTGAACTGAATTTCATGATCTGGTACAATGTATTATAACTGAGTAAATTATAAGATGACATGGCTGTTACACACTCTTACAGTTCCTCCATGAGCACTGTTCCTCCATGAACTACCAGTGATCCCAAAATTGTGAAATCACAATCCTAAGATTGTGAAAGTCTGCATTTTAATATCCATCTCCTTTACTCCCCTCACTCCAAGCACGAGGTTAAGAACTTTGCCTTCCTGATTCACTGTGTTATTCCCAGTGTCTAGCACAGTGCCTGATACAGACAAGAAATGTTCTTGAATGAAATGCCGGTGTTACTGTGTTGGAAAGAAAGGAAGGGCTTAAATGTTTACATGATTCAGATAATGGTCTGTTGTTGTTCATCATGTCTACCTATGAATGCCAGAAGTAGGCTGGAAATTTGATAATATTTAAGGACTTCACATCTCAAAGACTGGGAGAATTTTTGACATTTATCCTAGCCAAATGAAAACAATTACAAAGCATACTGAAGGAGCAGAATGAGGAATGGAAGTATCCAATAGCCCCTTAAATAAGAAACCATCAGAAGTATTTAGCCCAAGTGGCTGCTACGAAAAATAAAGCTTAAGAGACTACTGCTATCCCCCTCCCCCCAGAAAAAAGAAAGTGAGGTGGGTTAGGTAGGATAGGGAGTCGCTCTGTGAATAGTTTGCCAAAGAAACTAAATGTGGTCTACTGACATAAAAAATTCATACTTCATTATAAATCTGTTTTTGGGAAGTCCCAAAGCCTTACCTTTCAATGTTTTGGTGACAATAAACTAACTAGAGTTACTCTTTTAAGTGGGAACATTTAAATAAATTACTGGACAATGAAACTAAAAGTGATTATAGCTGATCATGCAACAAAATATTGCCTTAATCAATGCCAAAGTGTTAAAATTACAAGACATTTTTCATATGGCTGACCATCTGTGTTGGAAGATGGACTGGTAAATTTAAACGTGATGTTCTTCTTTTTAACCATTTAAAACTATTTTCTAAATTTCAGCAAAAATAATCAGAAATCTAGTCCTTCACACCTAGAAGCACCTTCCCAAATCTGCCTCAGCTGCTGTTACCTTTTGTGAGACCAGCTGAGCCCTTATCAACTTTTGAGAGTACAGAAAAGTCTACAGAGCCACTGCTTTTGAACCTATATCTTCTTCCACAAAAACCATCATGATAACAGTTAAAGGACCACAAAGGATTTTGAGGGGGATTTTCTATCAAATCAAAGCAGTAATTTCATAATGGTCATCTATGTAAAACTCACATATTATCCTTGTTGCTATAATGTGGTATCCTGGCCTTACCTCCCAAGAAAGTTCCTGGGCCTGCTTAAAAACATCCAAGTCCTCTTCAGTAACAGTATCCTTGTTTCCAAGCACATTTATATCTGTACTTTCTTGTTTGATGCTTATTTTGATTTCAGTATCTGTCATGTAAAACCAGCAGAAAGCGTATTCACTGACTTGAATCATGAATAACCACCATATATTACCAAAATGGCACCAAATTAGCATAGCGGGCAAATAGGGATTGTTTTTAAGCTTTAGAAGCTTTCATATCCAAGCACTGCTCAAAGATCCAGCAGTGCCCTTTCCCTGCTGGACCCAAATTTTTATCTGAATTACCACTGTCATCTGTTTATAGTTTCAATAAATAAATGAGGGAAAGTAAAAGTAACACAAAGCAAAATCATATTTTTCAACTGAGATCAGAAATTACATCAATGTCTCATTATAGAATTCCCATTACCCCTTTTGAGATTAAAAAAAAAAAATATATCAACCACGTTGTCGAAATGACACATTTTTGTTTTTTGTTTTATAAAGGGTAGCAAATGTAACGGGCCAATTTGTTCAAGGAAATCATGAAATCAGTTTTCTCCCTACTGTGACTACACACACAGACACACTCTCACCCAAAAGCACACTTCATAGGATCACAGATCAGGCGTTGTTGAGAAGGAAGCAGGATGAACTTTGTCATGAGAAAGCAATGGAGCAGAGGGAGCTGAAATGAGCAGCTGAACCCACCCCACCCCCCCACCCCCCTGCCGTGGGAAGCGCTGACAGCGTGTGCAGGCAGCGCTGGGGCTGAGGAGGTGGGCATAGCAAAGTACGTGGCAGAAGCATGACAGTGGCTACTCATGCGGGACTACAAAGCCATAAGCAACACTATGAAGGCATCTGGGGGTCCTAGTGTCACTACAGATGGAAATAAATAATAAAAGGTGGGAGAGTATTAGTTGGAAAAAAACCAAGATTTTGGAGGTTTAGTCAGCATTAGAAAAAGGTCAAAGTTTCACTGCTTCTGTATGAAAGTGAAGTGAGAACAAGAGAAATAGCTAAGACCTATGTGACAAATAGGAATTGATTGATTTATTGTTTTCGGGGTTGGGGAGAAAGGGACGGGACGCAGGTTTGGTTGGAGCTTTGACCTTTTGCTTACCATCATCCTGATCAGGTTTAATCCTTCCGTCTGTCAAGCTCCCCTTCCCTGGTGAGGGGGTCCCCATCTGAGGGGTCACTTTATATTTTAATCTGCCTAGCATCCTGTGCTTTTTAAGGAAAGTTGTTCGCTTGAAGTGAGCAATTGCTTTAAAAATACGTCCTCTAGCCATCCCCCAGCTAGAGGAGGAGGAGTGAGCAAGAAACCTACTTCTAATATCTCGTTTTCCAAAGAAATGGGCTTTAGATTTTGCCGTGGAAGATAATTCAGATTTACGACGCATACGTTTGGGTGGTGCATAACTTGGGTGTCCCTTTTTTCGAGACTGTCCCTGAGTGGTATAGATATGAGAAAGTCCATCAAAGAGTGCCTTCAGCTGGCTGTTATTAGTAAGACTGCTAAAGGAGGGCACACTGGACTGGCTGGAAGAACTCTGGGGAGAGGTAGAAGAGGCGGAAGTGCTGGACTTTTGTGAACTGGGGCTCTGACCGGAGATGGGGGTTGGGGGTGGAAGTGAAGAAGGTGGAGGTTTTAGCTTTTGTGTGGTACCTGTAGCCAACACATGAGAAGTGCATGACTGTTTCTGAGAGACCTTTTTCCTTGGACGGTAGTGCTTTGAAAAGTCTATTATTTCACCTCGTGATCTGCGACCATCAGGTGATGGTGTAAAAAACTTAGTAAGGCCATCAATGAGCCCTTTGGTTTTCTTGTTAACTTTAAGTGTAGAGGCAGAAATGTAGGTGGAGGTGGTGGTGATTTTGGTGGTGGCACCAGGCCGAGTGAGGTCTGTAACAGCCAATCTGCTGCTTGAGTCCTTCCCAGATGCAGCATGACCAGATGAAGGTGTGGTACAGACTTTAGTCTTTTGACCCCTACCAGGTGACCCCCTTCCTGTGAATGCATTCATGGATCCTTCATCACTGGTTACAGACCTAGGCAAAAATTTAGAGAATAGTATCAGCATTTAATAATAGAATTATAAAGGTATCGAAAACAAATTTATAGCAACTAGATGCATTCATTGTGCTTAAACTTAAGAAGCTGGACTGCAACCCTAAGAACTATTTTTGTGTGTGTGCCTCCACCGAGATGTTTGTAGAAACAAGTAGCAGCCACCACATTTGCATGTCATGATTCTCCCAGGACCCATCCAAGAGGCACTGGAAGAAGCCATGTGGACCCAAGGGCAATAGGAGTAAGAAAAGTTCTGAAGAGACTAAAATAACACAAATGCCTTCATTATACTTAAATAAAAAAGTTACCCCTTGTGTAGTCACAAATAATTATGGTTTCCTACGTCTTTTAATAAGTCGTATTATCTAGAAGTGAAAGAATAAGCTTATTTAATCAGAAGCAATTTTAACTCAATTGGAAAATTTATATATAAATAGAATTTGGGTAGGTCTATAAATTAGTAACTTTTTTTTTTTTTTAAGAAAATGTTAAAGAAAGCTTCTTCCTCTGGGCAGTTTATGCTTAGGATGATAACATAACCAATAATACTCTCTAAGTAGAGGAGACGATTAATTACAGCATAAAATATTGCTGAGAAAAGGACAACAATAGCAAAAACTGAAGAAATGATTAAAGAAAAGCTACAGCGGGTCAGACATGGCATGGAAAGTCTGGTGAAGAAGCAGCACATTTACCATGGTAATTATCAGATACTTGGCATCAGAATCTCTGTACGCTATTTCAGTTCATTTGACGCTGGTTCTGCCATACAGCTGTGTGGTCAACATGGACCAGAGGTCACTCCACTACCACAGCTGCTTAGAGGAACAGCAGCTGCCTGCCTTCACCTCAGGCTAGGGCTTGGAAAGCTACCCATTTTGCAGCAGAATTTTATACAATAGAAACATTTGCATGTGAATTATGGTAGTGCTGGGGCCCAAGAATGCACTTTCAAAATTATCAATTTAGCTGAAGGCTCATAATGAAGAAATGGAAGCCTGAAAATGATATGATATCAAATTATAAAAATATCTTAATTACAAACAGAAGAGCACATTTTAGTGGTCATCTTGCACATTAATGATGAATTTCAGCAGTCGGCTCAAGTGGATTCTGGTGCAGAACGACAGGGTGAGCCACCGGGCTCATCTGAGGCAGCTCTGCGGCCAGGAGCTTTGCCCGACACCATTGATAGAGCCAAATCGGGTTAACGCTGGAGATCTCACTGGAGATCTTGTGTCACAGGAAGGGTTACCAATAAACAGTCATCCAAGCTAAAATGTTTCACATTACAATACCGCATTTGGACTGTATCTGGAATCGATTGCCCAGAAAGGATAATATGCTTATAAAGCATGTAAAAAGGAAAACTCCCTAGACTGTCTTAAAAATTCCTAAGCTCAAAGGACAATTTTGGACAAACAAAAAGTTAGGACTGGTGCCAGATGCAATTTTCAGCTGTGTCCTTTGTTTAGAAAGTTTATATCCTAATTTGGTTTTTTTAATTGGGCCCTAAGGATACAGTCCCATTTTGAGAACAATGCTTACACAGGATGAATGCAAAAACATATAAATTCTACTTCAAATGATGCTAATATGAAAGATTTTATTCATAAATGTTTCATGTGTGCCTCTAGAAATTAACAAAAATTCCATTTAAATATGTCCACCAGTTAAAAGGGCTTTCACAGAAAACTCTATTCATTGTTCTATTTCTCCTCTGGGAGACAGAGGTGCAGGAGAATATTGTTTTTCTGAGAGCAGGTAAGGTAGTGAAGTGCTTCAGATCAAATTAGGGGGAAGAGTAACAAGTAAGATAACTGGTGTTTGCTCACAGTGTGTGCAGAGCATCTATTCATTTCTACATCACAATGACCCTTTCACTAAAGCCTAAAGAGACTGGAGAAGGTCTTATTGATAGAACTACTTCAGATATGCAACTCTGCTGATTTCATTTATTAACACCTTATTTGATGTTGAAAGCCAATTCTATATTCGAAGGTTAAAAAAACACATCCACTTCTCCCCTTATCTTTTCTCTACTTCTCTAAGTAACTCTGGTTGAATGTTCCACTGGGCTTTAATGGCAACTACATGGCAACAGGTTAGTAGATTATCATAGTAGATGTGCAGGCCACTGCGAACATATTATTTCATCTGTATATCTGAACACATGTGCACATACTGAATGGTTCTAACTCTTTGTGTGCAAACACGAGGAGAGTCATTTATAGGTTTCTTGGAAACTCCTATTTCATACAAGGGATCTTAAATGTTGTAATACTAAATTAGCACCAGAAAAGAGAAGTCGTGTTTCTAAAATGCTATCTGGAGTGACAAGAGATTCACTATAGATGTGAACAAATCCCTCTCTTGTTTTAAAATCCCCACAAAAATATTTATGTGATTAAGCTCTTCTAATGCTCAGCCAGTAATAAAGTAGGCAGAATGATTCTTTCCAATTCTTACATTCTGCTTCCATCTTGCTGCTTGAAAACTGTCACTTATCATCACAGATACTGCCAACAGAAGATCCCCAAATGCCAATTGTAATTAAAAATGTTATTTTCAAAAAATTTCCACAGCTATGCAAAAAGAGCACTATTCCTTGTCCCTTGAGTTTCTAAAACGATGCTAAAAAGATAATAGAATCTAAGGGGGTTACAATCGCCTGTATTTTAAAGCATAAGATAAAAGATTTCTTTTGATAAGATCTCAACCTACAACAATCGTTGCTTTAATTTATTTTTCGGTCGTCCAATGGGTTTTGCATATCGTCGTTTTATTTGTGCAGCTTTCTCATGAAGTAGTTTTCTTCCCTTTTTCTTTGGTCTGCAGACTTGGCAAATCCACATCCCTGAATTAATATATATATGAGAAAAGTATTTTAATGTTTCATTTTAGGAGAGATATTAAATATAAACTGCAGTGGAAATAAGCTGTCCAAGGATATATATGCCTGTATGCAGAACTTTACTCTAGAACGTAGATATTCCCTTTTGTCATTCTCCTCAGGAAGCCTTCATTAAAGGTCACTCCCCCCACCCCACTCCCCCCACCCCCGCCCCTGCCCCAACCAGGGTCAAGGTGGTGAGAACAGAGGGCTGTCCCTATCTCAGAACCCTTCTATGAGGCTTTCTGCAACATGTCACCAAACCTCCCTCCACCACATAAACACACATGAAAACCCGATCCTGCCGGATATTAGATATCTTTTGATTAGAGGGAGATGTTTTTAAGTTAATTGGTTTTTAGAATCTCTGGGAAAAAGGAATTTATTTTATTTCTTTCTGGAAATCTTCCACGCTTAAAAAAAAAAATCAGTATAAAATATAACTTTTAATTAAAACAAAATTTTTAAGGACTCTGAAGCTACAAGAATTAAAACTATACATCTGGTATAGAGAAACAGGTCACTGGATAAGAATTTTTATACCAAAACAACTGAAACCTATAGAAGTTTAGCCTATCAAAAAGGTCATATTTCAAGTCAGTGAGGAAAGGATGAAATGACTCAGTGAAGTGGTGACAGAACAAATAACCATCTATATGGAAGGAAAAGAATTATTTCTTATCCTTTATAAAAATAAATTCTAGGCAGATGAATATTATGACAAAATTAAATGTTACCAAGTACCAGGAAAAATATGTGGTTATTTATTTAATTTAAGCATGACTGGTGTTTAAGACTGAAGCCATAAAGAAAAAGATTCATGGACTGGACTATATAAAAATATAAAGAACTTCTACAAATCAGTAAGAAAAGGTTAAAACCCCAACAGAAAAATGATTAATGGGTAAAAACAAGCATTTTACAATGATATACAAATAGCTAATAATCAAACATAAAATATGTTCAATGTCATTACTTAAAAAAAGAATCAGACCTTTTTTCTATTGTATCAAAGTGGTACAAATTGTAAATAATACCACTGTATTTCATCAAGAATGAGACACTATGGACTATAAAATGCATCTGATTTTTTATAAAATGTGTCTCAGACTCAATGAAATAGAGTAATGGTAAGTGTCGGTTACAATACAGGGAAACAGATATTCTCACACATTGGTGGTCTGTCTGAAAACTAATAGAACCTTTCATGTACACAGCTTTTGATCCAGCAATTCCTCCCCTAGGAATTTATCTTAAGGAAATAATTGTGGATAGAAAAAATTGAAAACATTTGTAATATCCACCATTGGGGGTTAAGTAACTTATGATTTGTTTATACATGGTGTTGCAAAATCAAATATGTTCAGGAGCCACCCAACTGAAGCAAGCTGGAATTCAAGACAAGAGGGAGTAGTGAGATTGGGGCAACATGCATACTCCACCTAAAGGAAGCAAATTCAAAATTTTAAAAATATTGTATCAGCTCACCTGTAATGCCTTTAAAGAAGACTTCAAAATATATGTATATGTATATGTATATGTATATGTATATGTACCAACAAAGTATAACTGTGGCCCATAGTCAACAGGTTTGCTACCCCAGATCTATACTATGGAGTTCTATGCACTCATTAAAAACTGTGTTTAGGAGAACATTTAATGATGTCAGGATGTTAGAATCTTAGAAAGATGGAAAAAACAAAAGATTACAAAAACATGTATAAAATGTTCTGTTTCTTTTTAAAGGTGTGTAGCGAGCTGAGAGGGAATTCCTAATGGACTGTTCTTTTTATTTTGCTCTGCCACTCTGTATTTACTAAATCTTTCACAATAAAAATGAATAAATTTTGTAATATGGCAGTTATTTTTAATGTTTAATATATTATAAAATGATGAAAGGAGACTGAGACAGAGACAAAAGTCCATATTCCATATGGATATACCCATATAAAATAGTTCCGATGCTCATGTTCAAATTTTCAACTAATGGCCAAGAAAATGGGGGTAGCTCATTTCGTAGGAATTTGGAGACATCATTACAACCATTATGGAAAATAGGTGATTTCTCACCTCTGAGCATGGTACTGAATAACATGGAGAGTGTTCGAAACTTCTGACCTACCTAATCTAAATTGATCCTAATAAGGGAATGGTTCTGGGAAAGGAATGGTCTCTTTCTTACCCTTGTGCTTGAATTAGAGTCTTTATTACATTACCCATAAACTAAATGCTTTTACACTTCTCTGCTCACAACATGTGCCAAACCCACAAGTATAAGAAGGTGGAAGGGATGAAAAAGTGCTTAAGGAATCTGTATCCCTCTGAGCTGGACAAGGCTAATGAGTATGTAATAAAACACATTTTTACTATGTTTTAAAAGTTCACCTTTTGGCATTCTGGAAAGTGGGGGGTCACAGCACTCCATATGGAATCCTCTATCACAGGAGTCACAAAAAAGCATATTATCCTGTAAGATAACATATTAGAGAGTCGTTGAGACTGAAACCAACTAACTGTAAAAGGCCACAAATTCTCTTATTATCTGCTTAACAGTAATTAAATATAACGAAGGGGTACCATGATCCCTGCTGAAACTTGAAATCACGTGTATTTAAATCTTCAAATAGAAAATAGCAACTGTCTACAAGAATGACAAACCTTAACACTGAGAACTAGCAATTTACCTGGAGATGGACTACTGAAAGCCATACTTACTGCATTTTTGCCTTGGATTCTACATGCACTGCATGTCTTGCACTCGATGCACTGCCACCTTAAGGCCTTTACATTTGTTGTTAATTCAGGACAAAATTTCAAACAGGATGGGTGTCCTACAAGAATAAAAAGCAAATTGCTTCATGGGAATGGTGCTTTAGATTTTTTTAAACTCCCATTCCCTCATTGTTCATAGATAGTGATAATGCCAGTTAAAGACCTAAAGAACTGGAAAATACAAAAAGATCAGAGAATCCAAATGATACTTCCCTCTCTGCCTTTTTTCCCCTGTATGTAACTGAGTGATTATACAAATGATTCCTTAAGAGAAATTTGGCAAATTTATACCAGGTTCCAATCAAAAGTCTTGGAGAACTTGAAGATAACATGCTCAAATCATGTTCTCATTCCCGTGCCTTCTGTTAACCTCTTGCCCTGGCCCTCCTCATCAGCCACCAATGACCCAAAGTTTGCTGGTGTGCTGGATGGTGAGAGGAGTTACGGAAGTTCAAATAATTCCTGCTCTGTATACTGGAATCATAAAACTTAAAATGACAGCTAAGTAAAATGGGCAGCTTAATAATACAACTATAAATGCCAAAAAAAATAAAATAAAATAATAAACCAACAGTATACAGAGAATACCCCATTGCTGGGATATGGAAAGAAGATACTATTGCCATCTTGCCCCTGGTCCTTGAACTTAAATTCTGAAAGTAGAAGCAGAAATTGTGAATCTGAGAGTTAAGAAGTTGGAAGAGCCACGTCAAATGGAATATGCCAAGAAGAACACCCTCAGCAGGTTTCCCCCATTTTTCTGAGTGCTCACCTTTTCCACACAGTTTTGGGCACACTTTATCTAGCAGCACTCACTTCACAGAGCAAAACTCGAGACCCTAAGCAGCAACACCATTCGAGGAAGCCACCCAACCTACACTGAGTAATAGATTCCTCCAAAAGGCTTGGGAGTGTGAGCCTAGTCTCTTTGGAAGGCAGTTCAGTTTAAAATGTGATGGTCTTTTATCACATAAACCTGAGATCCCTAAACCTGATTTTATTTTTTCTAAATCTGGTCTTAAAATAGTAAGAACATTAGTAAATCCCATGTGAAAGAACTTATAACCAAGCTGCAAAAGAAACCTGAGGGTAATAAAAAAAGCAGATTCTGCAATTTCAAAACTGTTTTATAATTTCCTGACTTTGGCAGGCTCATTGTTTAAATATGTTTTTTGGGTTGCTGCCAAAAAGGTCCTCCTCCCTAAAGCTTAACAGGTGCTTCATAAAATTCCACCCACTAGGAGATTTGGCTTTTTGAAGTAAAAACATTCAAAATCAATCATCAATACCGTTAATAAAAGCACACTATTCCTGAGCTAAAAAAAAAAAAAAAAAAAAAAAAAATTCTAAACATCTGTATTTAAGATGTTGAGCAAATAAAATGTTGTCATAGGATTACAAACTCAGGCTTCAGAGACACTCAGGCAGATGCATTTAACCTATGACACCATTCTTTTAGAAGGGTTCCTCTCATTCAAATGAGTACAGGGGGAGGAAGTTTAAATATATAAAAATGGTATCAATCACCTCTTTCTGCTCAGGAATAGCAAACAAAGACAGCTTGCTTGCCTACTTTAAGAAGTGTACTCTGAAAGGAGAGGGGAGAGATCTACTGTGATCAGGGTTCTCCCTCACCCCCCCCCCCCATATAGTTATGGGGGTAAGAACTCAAGTTTTAAAGAACAGCAATTTAAATTCCACGCTTAAAATGGGTCCCATCAGCTTAAAAGTATACCATTTACTTCTTTCCCCCCCTTTTTATTACTTCCTGTAAGTCATACATCACCAGCACATATGACCTCAATTTCATGCACTGAATTTCTCTACATTTAAATCTGCTTTTGTACCTTAGCTTAATATCCAGTAACTAAGGTAATTCACATCTTATTTTAGTTTACTACTTATTCTCACCAAGATCCTATGGAAAATACTTTTTAATAATTACACATTTTAAAAATTAAAGGATTTCAGCCACTGTCAATCAAGAGCAAGGAATATTCCTCCTCTTATTGCTTTCTCTCACTTTAAGCACTATTATATCTCAAAACTACCATTTAAGCTACCCTGTCAAATTCTAAAATCTTCAGCCTATCTTCCCTTTAGGCAGCAATCTTACCTTTATTTAGCTCAAGAGAATTGGCCATAGATCCCTTCCAGCTCTAAATTTCTATGATTCTGTAAAGGATGCTGAGGGATGAAGAAACATTTCCATTTTATTTTCTCACGGCCACTTTAAATTAACACAAAAGACTGTAACTGAGCTTGAAACACCACTACACAATTATAGTAATTAGATAAAGGACAAAAAATGCTATTGATAATGAAATTCCTTACCTCCTATTTACCCATTCCAAAAACTCAATAATTCCCTCTAAAATGTAAGTTCCCTCTGCTCACACAATTCATAGTTGTTTGTCTTTTTGGAGTTTGTTTTGTGATGTGCGGTCAACCAGATTTGAAAGAATAATGTGTATTTATTCACTCATTCTTTCTTATTATGAATACATATGAAGCATAGTCGCTTACAGCAGTTTTATCTAGCAAAACCAAAGGAATACTGTTTAAAATTAAAAAAATACCAATGAAACCGCAAACCAGTAAAAATAATTTTTGGAGGAAGTAAAAACTTTTTCTCTGTGGGAGAAAAAAAACTATGGGCTTTGTAGTAGACAGAATAATGCCCCCCAAAGATGTCTATGCTGTAATCCCTATATAACCTGTAACTATATTCCCTGACACAGTAAACAGGACTTTGCAGATATGACTAAGGGTACAGGTCTAGAGATGAGGAAATTATTCTGGGTTATATGTGTAGGCCCAATCTAATAAGAAGTACTTAAAAACAGAAGCATCTTTTCCAGACTAACCCAGACGGGTTAGTAAAATGAGATGATAAAAGGAAGATGTGAAAGACTCCACCCAGTTTTGCTAGCTTTGAAGATGGAAGAAAGGGGAGACCAGAAGCCAAGAAATATGGGTGGCCTTTTGAAGCAGGGAATGTCATTCACCTAACAGCCAACAACAAAATGGGGATCTTGGTACAGCTAATGTACACAATGGTGAAAAACAGAGTTTTGAGTGTGCCTGGCTAGCTCAGTTGGTAGAGTATATGACTCTAGGTCATGGGGTTGTGAGTTCAAGCCCCATGTTGGACAGAAAGTTTACTAAAAAAATAATAAAGTCTTAAAACAAAACAAAACAAAACAACAAGAAAACCCTGAGAGCTTTCCCCCCGAAGGTCAGGAAGAAGCCCAGAATGTCCACTCTCACCCCTTTTATTCAACAGAGTCCTGGAAGTCCTAGCCATAGCAATCAGATAAGAAAAAGGAATAAAAGGCATCCAAATTGGTAAGGAAACAGTAAAACTTTCACTATTTGTAGATGACATGGTACTACATATAGAAGCCTCAAAAGATTCTATGAAAAAACAACTAGTTCTGATAAATGAATTCAGTAAGGTCGAAAGATACAAAATCAGTGTACAGAAATCCGTTGCATTTCTTTTTTTGTTAATGTTTATTTACTTATTTTGAGAGAGACAGACAGACAGACAGAATCCCAAGCTGGCTCCACACGGTCAGTGCAGACATGTGGGGCTTGAACCCACAAACCATGAGATCATGACCTGAACGGAAATCAAGAGTCGAACACTTCACCAACTGAGCCACCCAGGTGCCCCCGAAATCTGCTGCATTTCTATCCACTAATAATGAAGCAGAATAAAGAGAAACTGAGAAAACAATCTCATTTACAATTGCATCAAAAATAATAAAATACCTAGGAATAAACTTAACCAAGAAAAGTGAAAGACTTTACACTGCATACTATAAAACACTGATGAAAGAAATTTAAGATGATGCAGAGAAATGGAAAGACGTTCATGCCCACAGGTTGGATGAACAAATATTGTTAAAATGTCCATACTCCCCAAAGTAATCTACAGATTTAACCTAATCCTAATCCCTAACAAAATACCAGTAGTATTTTTCACAGAACTAGAATAAACAACCCTAAAATTTGTATGAAAACAAAAAAGACTCTGAATAGTGAAAGCAATCTTGAAAAAGAAAAACAAAGCAGGAGGTATGAAAATTTCAGATTTCACATTATACTACAAAGCTGTAGTAATCAAAACAATATGGTACTGGCACAAAAATGGACATAGATCAATGGAACAGAATAAAAAGCCTGAAACAAACTCATGATTATATGGTCAATTAATCTTTGACAAAGAAGGCAAGAACATGCAATAGGAAAAAAGATAGTCTCTTCAACAAATGGTGCTGGGAAAACTAGACAGCTACATGCAAAAGAATGTAGCTGAACCACTTTCTATTACATCATTGACAAAAATAAACTCAAAATGGACTAAGGACCTAAATGTGAGACCTGAAATCATAAAAATCCTAGAATAAAGCACAGACAGTACTTTCTCTGACACTGTCTGTAGCAATATTTTTCTAGATATGTGTCCTGAGGCAAGGAAAATAATTGCAAAATTAAACTAGTGGAACTACATCAAAATAAAAAGATTCTGCATAGTGAAGGAAATAATCAATAAAACTAAAAGGCAACTTACTGAATGGAAAAAGATATTTGCAAATGACATAACCGATTAAGGGTTAGTGTCCAAAATATATAAAGAGCTGATACAACTGAACACTCAACAAACAGATAATCCAATAAAAAATGGGCAGAAGACACCAATAGACAATTCTCTAAAGAAGACATAGAGATGGTCAGCAGACACATGAAAAAATGCTCATCATCACTTATCAGAGAAATGCAAATCTAAACTATGATGAGTTACCACTTCACACCTGTCAGAATGGCTAAAATGAAAAACACAAGAAACAACAAATGTTGGCAAAGATGTGGACAAAAAGGAATTCTTGTGCATTGTTGGTGGGAATGCAAACTGGTGCAGCCACTGTGGAAAACATTATGGAGGTTCCCAAAAAAGTTAAAAATAGAATTATCATATGATCCAGTCATCGCAATACTGGGTATTTACCCAAAGAATCAAAAACACTAATTTGAAAGGATATATGCACCCCAATGTTTATAGCAGCATTATTTACAATAGCCAAATTATGGAGGCAGCCCAAGCGACCATTGATAGATGAATGGATAAAGATGTGGTGTGTGTGTGTGTGTGTGTGTGTGTGTGTGTATGAGAGAATATTATTCAGCCATAAAAAAGAATTAAATCTTGGCATTTGCAATGACATGAATGAATCTAGAGATTAGAATGTTAAGTGAAATAAGTCAGTCGGAGAAAGACAAATACTATGATTTCATTCATATGTGGAATTTAAGAAACAAAACAAAGGGGGAAAAAAGACAAACCAAGAATCAGACTCTTAACTATCTAGAGAACAAACAGAAGGTTATCAGAGGGAGGTGAGTGGGGGGATGGGTGAAGGGGATTAAGAGTACACTTACCTTGATAGAGCACTGAGTAATATTTAAAGTTGTTGAATCACTATATTGTACACCTGAAACTAATATAACACTGTACATTAACTAAACTGGAATTAAAATAATATATTATATATATGCACACACACACATATACACACATATAGACAAGTATTTGTTGAAAGAAAGAAAGAAAGGGAAAGAAAAGAAAAGAAAAGAAAAGAAAAGAAAAGAAAGGGAGGGAGGGAGAGGAAGGAAGGAAGGAAGGAAGGAAGAAAAAAGAAAGAAAGAAAGAAAGAAAGAAAGAAAGAAAGAAAGAAAGAAAAAGAAAGAAAGAAAGAAAGAAAGAAAGAAAGAAAGAAAGAAAGAAAGAAAGAAAGAAAACGAACAGACAGACGGGGCGCCTGGGTGGCTCAGTTGGTTGAGCATCCGACTTCAGCTTCAGGTCATGATCTCACGGTTCAGGGGTTTGAGCCCCGCATCGGGTTCTGTGCTGACAGCTCAGAGCCTGGAGCCTGCTTCTAATTGTGTGTCTTCCTCTTTCTCTGTCCCTCTCCCCCTCACACTGTCTCTTTCTCTCAAAAATAAATAAACGTTAAAAAAAATTTAAAAAGAAAGAAAGGAAGGAAGGAAGAAAAAGAAAATGGGGGTCTTGGTCCTAGAAACAAACCCAAGGAAATGAATTCCGTCAACAACTTTGTGGTAATTTGTTACAGCACCAATGGAAAACTAATAAACACTCTGACACTGGGACCCTCGGACTGGCTATCTGATCAACCATCTGTCCATCTGAGACAGGGTGAGGACAAGACAGGCATAGTCTAGCAGGAAAGAGACACATTAAATAAGAATTAGAACTAATATGTGACAATGGGCAGCTCAGAGATATGGGCGAATCTAGCAGGTTAGAAAAACACCTTCCTACAGAAGAGACCCATAGGATGAATGGGATTAGATGGGACCAGTTGAGGGGCAAGGTGGGAGAAGCTAGAATGTGCTGAGGGACAGGGGAACACGGCACACTCACAAAAGAAAGGTTCAACAGAACTAGTGTGCACAATATACGGGGTGGGGGTAGTGATGCAAAATAGGTCGAACAGGAGCCCAATCTGAAGAGGATTTGGGGACTATATTAAAGAATTTGGATTTTTCCTAAGGGTAATTGGTAGCCACTAAATCTGTGAATAGATTTAAAGTTTAAAACTTTCACTTAGCCTTGCAGCATGGAAAATAGATGAGGAGGGGAAAGAGAGTCAAGATTATATTTAGGTTATTATAATAGCAGATCTGAGCGGGTTTGGTGGGAGTGTGTGGATTTACTGAGGATGTGTAATATAAATTAGGACACAGAATCCATGTATTTTCAGCGATTCCTTCGTGTGAGAATAGAACACAGGATGGCTTGTGGAACTGACTGAATAGCCATTCGCTGAAATGGGAAATCCCTGAGGAGAAGAAAGAAGTCAGTTTGCTGAGATTTCTGTTGTTATCGTAGTGTTTATTGTTTTGGGGTGGCAGGGGCACTGCAAGGTTGATAGCCTGTTTGGGATACTTAACTCTGCAAAGCCTACAGGGCATCCAAGTGGAGAAATTCTGAAGGCATTTATATCTAAGTATCTGAAGCTATGAAGCAAAGAAGCACAGGGCTAAGGACAGAAGCCTGAAGAAACATTTAGGGGATGGATAGAGACAAAGAAGCTAACAAAAAATATATAGAGAAGGAAGTGGTGACAGAAAACACAGAGAATATGAGATCACAGAAGCCAAAGGAAAAGAACACTTAAGGAAAAAGATTCTCAACAGGCCACACGGGGCTGAGGACTACTTGGTGTCAACTGAGAGATGTGCACTAGAATCTGATACAGATTGAAACGTGACCTTCAGATTTTGCTACATGGAAGTCACTGTTAATCCTAACAAGCACAATTTCAGTGAAATAAAAGGCCATGAGCAAAGTTTCTGCACTTAGATAATCAATCCAGCTGCGGGCTTGGAGAAGGTGGGGTTCATCAGTCCTTCCTCCTCCAATCTATGTATTCCTCTTTGGAGTCCATCTTTAGGTTTCTCTGTAGTCAAGGGTCTCCTTCCCAACCTAATCATTCAATCAGTATCGACTTGGTGTGAAACTGGATAACTAACCAACCAATCCCTGGGAATTTTCTCACAGTGACCCAAAGAAACGAGTGATCTTTCTTTATATACCTACTTATCTGCATACTGCACCTACCAGTTCAGTCTGGGAGAAGAAGGCAGGCAAGTTTTGTTCAGGGTTAACACACAATTAAAGAAACCCAGCAGAGACTTCAGGTCTGAGGGCAGAATGACATCTGATGCCACAGCTTGTGCTCCCTTTACTGTACAAAGGTGTGGTTCTTGCCTTCCCAGCTGCATCACAGCGGCCTCTGTCTCCAGTTTCCATGAGCTTCCACTTAGAATAAAGCTGTAATTTGGAACTGTACACTTATCTTAGATTTGCTAATTTGAAAACACACATGCACACAACTCATCTGTAAGTAAGATTTAACCACCCAGCAATCTGAGCAGCAGACACAAAATTTCATTTGGTATAATATCTAATACTTATGTGAAGCTAATTAAAGATAATTTGGTCTTAATGAGGCAAAGAGAATATAACAGTGTTAATTTCAAAGTAGGCTGATCCATGAAAGTCAAGTAAAATCACTTCCTAGTCCCAACATTTCTAAAGACCTGAAGACTATCTGATGATTCCCTCATTCGTATTAGTGGTTAGAATAATCCTTCATGCTTGTGTAATGTTTTATAGTTACCGATAATCTTCATATCATTATCTCACTGGATGCTCACAACAGCGCTATGGGTGCAGGGCTGCAGACATCACCCTCCACATTTTACAGATATGAAAACTGCACTTACACAGCCAGCAAGCAGAAAACTGGAAAACCACATTTGGGGCTCCGTGCACTCGGCACCTCACCTCTTATTTTTACTGTCTGTAAACCTGAATTATTTTCTCAAAGGAACTTTCAGCAGGAAAAACATAGTTAAATAAAGTACTGCCCATTTGCAGCACTAAGCCACTTTAAAAATAGAGACATTTCTAATTGGCTTACTTTATGATGTAAGGAGAAGGAAACATTTATTACTCTCATCTATGAAATCTAAGCAGAGCTTAAGTGTGACATCATACAAATGGTACTTCAGACAGAGGCACTACAAACCAAAAGGCACATATGGGAAACACATTTAAGAATGATCCTCCTTATAGGCTGCCATCTATATTTCCTTTTTCTGGTTTTATACTGCTTTGGGTATTTTTTTCACATGAGCATTTTACATTAGGGAGTCCTTTGATCATTACAAACAGTTTCAATTCAATCCTAGAACCAGGGGACTCTTCTGAGTGTGAGATAGTGGCCATTTCCATAAGGCCAACTAGGGGTACCAACCACTCTGTAATTCCCATTGGAGAAACTGGACTGGACTGTGACAATGGGGTTTCTACCATTATTAGAGGGTACTGTTGAGCCATGCCAGCCTATGTTATTGTTTTTTCCTCTATAATTATCAAGTGTCACAACAGAACATTATAACTACAAGAATCCCCCCAAGCTCTCCAAAGAAGACCCATATTTTATTTTGATTCTTCTATTTAAAGAGTAGCAAATAACAAAGTCTACTCCTCTGATGTACCAGATGAAGTAAATGTCTACAATGCATCGCCCTGAGCTAGGAACAGTGTTGTTGTTGTTGTTTTGACTAAAGTAGCTAAATCCAGACTGGCAAAGCACATTGAAGGGAATATTAGGTGAACCTCAACACTGAGCCAGTCCCCATGGTGGAGTCCAGAGCAGCTCTTGGAGATCCTCTATTCTAAACAAAGGGACACGATGCCCCCAAGGGCTTGAATTTCTGCCATGACCCATACCTTGACTCCAAAGCCTCTGGCTTTTTCTACCTGAAAGGAGGAGGAAAGGCCGGCTCACAAAATGACCCTAGTTATATAAGCCTTCCAGACAGTATCCTTAGTCCATTCTCCATTTGTTAAAAGAGAAAACAAAAGTGTTTTTGAAGAGAAAACCTAACATTACACCTACATACCCTGGTAAAATAAGAAACTTTAGGGGGAAAAAATTTCGGTGACCTCAAAGTATAAAGGAGATCAAACCTCTCCTTTGGCAGGTCTTCAATCTGGGAAAGACGAAGGAGATTGATTACATCAGAAAATCTAAGATCTACCTGTTTAGAATTACACCTTTATACCTTGTGAAGGAGGCCTTGAAGTTATGATCTGGTAGATAATGATCTCAAATTCCTTATCAACTCAAGTAAGTGTATCAGCAGAGGTAAGGAAATATATGAAGGGAACTTTTCTTCCCACATTTAAGTGCACTTTTAATCTGTCTCGGCATCCAGACAAATAGATACACTAAGAAAAAAAAAAAAACCAGTGAAGGTAGTTTTTAAAGTACCACCTTAAAAATAACAAAGGGTAAACCCTAGACAAGTGAACACCACTAAACTGATCAGGCAGTTAAACAAAAGAATAATTCATTCAGAATGAGCCTCGTGAGAAAACCCAAAAGATAACTCCAGAGTCAGAAGTGATGAGTGAGGGACTACTTTACCAGGATAAAACAGGGAGATTGGAGGGTTGAAATTTATTAAACTGAACATACAGATAATGTTTCCATGCCCTTTTGTCACTATCCATGATACCATGGGCAGGTAAAGAATTTTAATGAATCTGTAAAGCCCATCAAAAAGACTGTCAGAATGCATTTCTCAGGCAGAGTTTGAAATGTCTTATTTCCAAGGCTCTCCCTTCCTAGAAGGGTCCTGAAAACTGCAGAACCACATACAGCCTACCAAGTTAAACCTTTATAGGAGGAGGGAGAATCATTACACAACACTGTCATTCCTCAGCATGAAACATTTCCTCTATCCAACCATCAAACAGCTGTCAAAAATGGTGATAAGATTTGAAATTACTTGGAGCAATCAAGGACAACAGCAAACATGGCAAATAATGACAATGGCTGACATTTACAGCACACTTACCATAGTTACTGTAGACCCTGTGCTAGGCTATTTACCTGTGTTCTTTCATTGAACTCCCACAAAATCCAAGAGGTAGGTGCTACCAATATCTAATTTTCTAGTGATGAAATCAAGGCACAAAATAGTTAAGTAACTAACTCAATGTACAGGAACTGGGGCAAGGCTGGCTCTTGAGTTTGTTCTTAACCACTACACTATACTGATTTCCTAAATGACGGTATTCTGTGGCTTTTTGCAGTCTTGTTGTTGTTCTTAAAGATAATTATAACTACAGAAATACTTGCTTATGAATGTTAAAATAACACTGTGGGGGAAAAGTGATAGAAGAGAGAAGAACAGAGAGAAGGAAATTTAAAGATTAACAGAGATTATTTTTTTAATCCAATTAACTGCCACTCAGTCGGCTGGAGGGTCTGTGTGTGTATATGCATACATACAACTAGAGAGAGAGAGAGAGAGAGAGAGAGAGAGAGAGAGAGAGAGAGAGAATGTAGGCAACTATCATCTAATTAGCAAGAAGGAAGACCGGCTTGGTAAGCACAATTTGACTTTTATTTTCCATTTTAGAACTGGAGATGTGGTCTTAAAAACTCAGATTGAGGAAAAAAGCACAGGTGACAGCTACTTGACAGCATCCTGAATACTACAATTTGCCAACGATTGGTCCAGTGTCCTTACCCAGCAATTCCTTGATTTCAACATCGCCTTCTTTATAGACCACTCTTTTCCTATCTTATTCTAGGCAATCTGAATTTTTTCATGCCTGATGATTTCTTGACTCTGTCCTGCAGTTTCCAGAACACTGTCCCTTTCATTCAGAGTCACACATAGCTGGGTTGTAATATTGTATCTCACCAGTAGGTGTCATGACCTGAAACACTATATATTCCAACTCCAGGATCTCTTAAGTTGAGACTGCCTATTATATAAAACAAGCGATTCTAGTTGTATTCAGCCTGAAAACATAGAATTCTCTACACTGAATTTTCCTGCAAAATACTCCACACTGAGTTACCAATGTTGGTATGAAATCAAAGCTTAATTATAAATATTAATACTACTACTACTACTATATAAACATACATGGTACCTTTATGTCAGTGCTAATATAAACACACGTTTCCTCTCTAGTTGCACTTACTTATTAAATTTAAAGCCTATGCTATTACCAAATAATTGCTTTAAAAAACAAATGCAGTTTTGATAGAGATATAAATAGCATACAAGTTATAGAGGAGCAACTATACAAAAAAATACCAACTTACCACTACTGCCACAATCTGCACAAGAGAGGAGTTCTTCTGGTTTCTTTTCACGATTTGATTCTTTAGTCCCCAAACAGAAGCTACATATCGGAATGGGGTCGGCACGGGGCTGTGACAAAATTAAAATGAAAAAATACTCAGTTTTCCATCTCAAAATTAACGACAAAATATTAAACTCAAAGCTTCTTATGTATTTCCTTAACAAAGAGAAAATGCTGAGTAAGGGATACAAAACAACATTTCCTAATTAAAAAAAAAATCTCTTCAGTCATTTGATGCTAAAGTATTACCTGAATAATGCATTGAAGTCTAATAGTAAGATTCAGAAGTAATTTATATTAAGCCAATGAAATCTAAGACCTTTATATATTATATAACCTTCCTGAAATGAATATTATTAAAGACTCTTTTCAGGGGTGCCTGGCTGGCTCAGTCGGTAGAGGATGTGACTCTTGATTTTGGGGTCATGAGTTCAAGTCCCACATTGGGTACAGAGATTAAACAAACAGATTCACTTGAAATATCAATTGTTCCCATAATCCATATGCTTATAATAAATTGATTCATCTATTCAGCATTATAATTTATGAATACCATCTAATTAGTTCAGATTGTTTAACTAAACTTTGTCAAATGTTCTAGTGGAGGCCACTATTATTCATCTCTTAAATTTTTGATATACAATATTGGCATGTTGTTAGGTGACATAATAAACAAGAACTTTAAAATGCTGTGAGATCACTTGGGAAGCTCAAAGGATCACTAACAAGGTCTTTCTGGCACCAAGGTCTTCCAAAGTAAACCACACCATGCCACACAAAGGAGATAAAGTCTCAATCTCTGACATCCCCACATTAATAAAATAAAAAACAAAACATTTGTCTAATCCCCTAGTACCCCTTGCCTCTGAGGAAACTGCTTTTAACAATGTATAAGTCTGCATATACATCTCAGTGTCTGCATTGTTATTTATGACTACCAGTGATGCTAATATTCCCATTCATATGAATAAGTTGACTGTGTCTACAGATCTGGTCACATTTATTTTGAACAGCCAAAACTGTATGAAAATTAAAATTTTATTGCATATTCCAAGGCTTCACACATGTTGTCTCTAGCCATCTGAATGTAGCTATATGTATTTATATTTGAATCTCAAGAATCAAAAATTCAGGGCAAGAAAAGTTAGCATAATCATAAATCTTTTTAATGTAAATTAAGAATAAGATTTTGCAAGGTCTAACTTTTTAAGTATGTATCAGCACAAAATAAACCCTTAGTTGTTCAGCTACTCTGTCCCAAATGCCTAATTAATACATTGCCTGATACATAGTAGGCACTCAAAATATATGTTAGCTGAATAAACGGAAGGAACATATGCTAGTTAAAAGAAGAAACCCTCATCTCTAAGATACGATTTCAAATGGTTATAATGATTCCAACAAATGTCTTGGTTCACTGTGAAAACATGTCATCAAAAAACACAATTCATCTTATGACTGAGGATGTGCAAAATTGTTCAATATGATTATTAATTTCATCCTACAATGTGAGTATTCGTTATCTTGCCCTTATTTTCAGTTTAATTTGTTCTCTTAATATGCACAGGCTTTAATTTCTGAAGTAGCTATGCAAATGTATTTTTGTAGCCACAGTTAAAAAGCAGAGTATAAAACACTTTGTACCAGAAAAACCAAAAAAAGACAAGCAACAACAAATTGGTCACTGACTCCAGCCACAATTTTTTAAATGCCAGATAATCAGCACTGCATAATTATGGATCCATAGTTATTACTTGCAACTGCTCAACTGTAGTACCTTGGGAACACTTTTGTTCCTTTAAATAGCAATTAAAAGAACAATCTGGTTTTAAAGTGACAACATTCCCCTGATAGATTCTAGCTAAAACCCAGTCCTTGTACTAATGGGATTCCTGCTTTCATTTGATATAACAATGCTCAAGCCATTGCTGCCATCCTTGCGGTGATAAATAATTTACAAAATGTCACATATCATTCATGCAATGAAACAAATCCAAATCTGCAATCCCATTTTTCTTTCCCTGATGAATTTTTAGCTGTGAGAAAGACATGGCCATCAGCCAGCACTTGTGCTCATTTTTCGTTTTTAACTAAAGGTAACACAAAGGACAAAGGTTGCTAGTAGTTCATGGCCAGAAAGACTGATGTCCCACACTCTGCCCAATAATAGAAAGCATAGATGCTATCACTTCACGCTACATTCAAGTGAACCCCACCACGCTGATGTATGCTCACAACCATTTATTTTAGGGATAACTATCTCACAATACTCTATAAAACCACTGCATTATACAGAAATGTCTGCCCTGCTGAATTATTGATAATTCAAAGCACTTTTTGCTAACCTCAGTGTAGCCGAGTCTAATTAACTTTAAAAAATTGTCACTTGTAAGAAATGAAACTTTTACAGTAATGCATGTAAATGGGTCACAAAATTATTATGATTCACTATTCTCAATCAGACTTCATATAAACTGTTTCAAAAAATAATCCCTGGTAATAGATTAAAACGGATTGCAGTCAGAAAGAGGTCTGAATAAATGGCAATTCGATTCTACGTAAGACCACTGCAGACAAATCATATTTAAGAGGTCTGAAAATGAAACCAAACATCTCCTAATTCTTAATCACTTTCTTTGAAATTTCCTAAAGGTACCTAACGTGTTGATCACATTTTCTTATCAACATTACTGAAAATTTCAAACTAATCTGGAGAATTAACATCCATGGATAGGTTCTGACTCTGCAACCTGCTCAGGAAGCAATTCCTCCTCATCTCCCGTGCAAAGGTCCTGGTGTAGCTGATAGATTAGAGGTCACTTTATACACTATCTCATTTAATTATCTTAACACTTCTGCTAGAAATATTTATACAACACCCATTTTAGGGAGGCAATTGAGGATCTGAGAAGTTAGGTACCTTTTCTAAAATTCCATGAGTTCAACTGTGGAACTGGAATTGAAACACAACTCTGTGTTCACCAAAGCAAAAAGGTAGCTTTACAATAGAGATACCTGCTTAACCAAGTGATCAACACTATCACCAGTACATGACAAACTAACATCATGTGCCTCCCAAGTGTTGCACTAAAGGATTCAGCACAGCCTACGTAGTATTTTTGCTGGAATTATTTACCCTGAATCTAATCATAAGGAACCAATCAGGCAAATCCAAATTTAGAGACATTCTGTAAAACAACTGGCCTGGAATCTTTGGGAAATGTCAATGTCACATAAGACCCAATAAAGCACAGAACCAATTTAGGCGACTAAGATGGCCTGAAAACTAAATACAGTTTGTGATCCTTGCATAGATTCTGGATTAAAAATAATAATAATACCCACAGCCATTAAGGACATTATTTAGATAATGTGGGAAATACATAAAGCATAGACAATATATAAATTAGGTAGAACACAAATTTCCTACATCAATACAATTGTGTTTCTATGGGAGAATGTCCTTATTCTTAGCAATCATGTGCTAAAATATTTTGGAGTAAAGTGTCCTGATAACTTTGGCTCAAAAGATGCAGGGGGGGAAATTGTGTATTTGTACATGTATTAAAGGTGATAAAGGTTGGTGAGTCTATGTAAAGGGTACATGGGTGTTCAACATATTGTTCTTTCAATTTTTCTGCATGTGTACAATTTTCCAAACAAATTACTGAGGATGGGGGTAGGGGCTAAAACAGTACCCCTTCCACTATTAAAAAAAGATCAACAATGGATTCTTATGTAATTGGATTACAAGCATTTATAAAATAAAGAATCTCAATCCAATTAATGATTCACAGGCAATATAGAGGACAGAGGAACTGTCAACTCATTATAGTGTTGGTGCAAGTACCAACACTCTCGAGGACAAATGACCCAGTTTCCTTCAACAAATAAATTAAAAGGGAGACACACTGAACAAGCAAGGAAAAGAGAGCAATACATATGGAATAAGAACCAAAAGATTATCCTGATAATGATTCAGGTAAATTATAAAATAAAACAAAATAGGATGACCTTTTGAAGGAACTGGGGCTAGTCAGCCTCGAACAGATTGCTCGGAAGGGACAAGCTAGAAGTCTTCATCCAGGGAAACTTGCCATGGCTCCGGAATATAAACTTGAACAGGGCTTCTGGTAGAAGGAGTTAAACTTTCCAACAGAAATGTCCAGAAATCGAATGGATTGTTTTTAATTGCTTTCTTTCTTTATTTTTAAAAATTTTGGTAAATTATACACAACACAAAATTTAGCACATTAACCATTTAAAAAAAAAATTTTTTTTTAACACTTATTTATTTTTGAGACAGAGAGAGACACAGCATGAACGGGGGAGGGGCAGAGAGAGAGGGAGACACAGAATTGGAAGCAGGCTCCAGGCTCTGAGCCGTCAGCCCAGAGCCCGACACGGGGCTCGAACCCATGGATGGCGAGATCGTGACCTGAGCTGAAGTTGGCCGCTTAACCGACTGAGCCACCCAGGCGCCCCGGCACATTAACCATTTTTAAGTATACTGTTCAGTGGCATTAAGTATATTCATGCAACCAATACCACACCCATCACCAGAAGTTTTTCATCTTCCCAAACTAAATAAAACTGTCCCCATTAGATTCTAACTCCCTATTTCCCCCCTTCTACTTTCTGTCTCCATGGGTTTGACTATTCTAGGTACCTCATACAAGTGGTATCATACAGTCTTCATGGAATGGATTATTTTGGGATGGCCCCTGTAATCTGTAGAGACCATGGAGAGGCTGGATGGGCTCCATCAGGACAGTGAGGGTACCACAGTAGACAAAGCAACCTCACACAAATTGGAGATCTGGGACTTTTCAAAGGTCCCTTCGAGATCAGATATTTAAATGGTTCCATGAATGGATAATATCTAAGGCTCTTCCCAGCTCTGCTCTAATTTTTTTTATTGATTCTATTTTACTTAAAAAGATATTTTAAAAGTCCTCAGCACCCTTGACCACAAAATAAAATAACCTTTTCTGAGAAAACAGGGTTTAATTCCAATTAAATAACTGGATTAATTAATTCAGATAATTTTTAGCTTTATATTTGCTTATGGCTACTTTTGTTTCTGCCCTAAAGGAAACAACATGTTTGTAAATCACATCAGTCTAAGTAAGTAAAGAAAAATAAAAGTTCATGCTAGATTGGAGCCAGGTACACATCCTCTTTGACAATGACACAAAAAGAGGCTCTGTCTCCATGACGTCCGATCACAACGATCAGGGACACAGCTCTCTCTTTCTATCATCCCCTATGGAATGATTCATCTCGAGTCTTCTAGAACCTTCTTAAATCTACTTATAATACACACCGTTTAAGTAGTTCCAAATGTTAAAAACTCAGCATTTTTCATTCATCTATTCATACTTACATCATTATAAAACCTGGATTTAAATATTGATCTTTGAACCTCAGGTTTCCTCATCGGTAAAATAGGGCAGCACAATAGTGTCTGCGTTGTCTGGCTCTGGGGTCACTAAAGTCCAAATGTGAATGTGTGAAAGTACTTTGTAAACTATAAAGCTCTATTCAAATATTATGATTACTGCAAAATTCACTTTGTTTATAAAAATAAAAAGAACAAACAACTTCAAGTCCTTAATAAATATCAGCACAAATGAATTGTTGTGGAGTTTAGAATTATTATATAATAGACTTTGACTCTGTGAGTCTCCATGATAAATATTAATTTTAGAGGGTTGTTATGTGTGTTTTTTTTAAATGAATTAATCAGGGAATAAAAGAATAGGATAGAAAATGTCTCAACTGAGAGCCAAGAGGCCTGATCTAATAAAAGGAAAGCTCAAAGAAAGAGAAAAGAAAAAGATGCCAAAGGAAGTAAGGCACAAATACAAAATTGTAAATGAATACTACCACAACAGTAAACAAAGACGAACATAAATCCTTTATACCTAAGTGTCAAGCAGTTCATCTTTGGAGAGTGTTCTCAACACTTTAGCTCAGACAACTTAATTCAGTAACTCAGAATGAGTTGTATAAAAAGGCTCTTCCGTATGCATGTCTTTAAATTGCACCCTTTTATCATCTTGTACTGAAACCTGATGTTTAGGTAATGCTTTGCTGTTTACCAAAATGCTTTCCTCAAGTGTCTCACTAGTGACAAACACAGCCTGTGAGACAGGGCTGTGGTAAATTCAAGGCCTCCCTAAGGTCACATAACTATCAAGACAGAAAGACCCATTCGGCTGACTGCAAGCCCTTTGCTCTTCCACTTTCCCGAGGCTGGTCCCTCATTTCCTTTGGAGCTTGATTCAGATATCACCTTATTGGAAAGGCTGATCCCTGCCCATTCTCTCTCTGAAACTGCTTTCCACCAGCACCACTCTGGATCCCCCAGGCCTTGCTTTATTTTTCTTCTAGCATTCCTTACTGCTAGACATATTGACAAATTCTATCATTTGCCTATTTTGTTTCACTTACTGAACTATCAAAGCTCCATTCTGAGGCCAGAGACCTTGTTCACCGCTGTAGCTCCAGCTTCAAAGTACATTTGTTGAATAGATGAACAAACTGCTTCTAGGTTAGGAAGTGGATCCTCTGGTTCAACAGGTTCCAAAGAGTATTGTCCTTTAACATATATCCTTAATAACTATAATATGACATGTAAAGCAGTCATCAGTGGCAAGATGGCTTCCATCACTGTCTAAACTGAAGGTTTTTTTTCTACTCTCATCATTTATAATGAATGACCATTCGGGCACAATTGTACTTTTCTGGGTATAACCTGACAAGATAGAACCAAAATTTAAATATCAGCTGGAAGGAAATTATCTCACCACAATGGGTTGGGGCTTGCTCAGCGATAAGTCACTCACTATAGGTTATATATAAAATAGATCTGAGGCCGTGCCAGTACCTAATTGTGAGCCTCCTTGCCTTTGTTCCCTCTTAAGAAAGAATAGAAAAGGGGTGCCTGGTTGGCTCAGTCGGTTAAGCGACCCTCTTCCGCTCAGGTCATGATCTCACAGTTTGTGGGTTGGAGCCCCGCGTCAGGCTCTCCGCTGACAGCTGGGAACCTGGAGCCTGCTTTGGATTCTGTGTCTCCCTGGCTCTCTGCCCCTCCCCAACTTGTGCTCTGTCTCTCAAAAATAAATAAACATTAAAAAAAAAAGAAAAGAAAGAATACAAAAAAAAGTAGTAATAGTCAAGGAAGATGAATACATTGCAGTGAGAATAACAAAATTATAACAAGAGCATTAAATCCGTTCAATTTATGAAAAACATTTTACAATTTTTTTTTAGATTTTTTAACGTTTATCTATTTTGAGAGAGAGAAAGAGAGAGAGCAACTGGGGGAGGGGCAGAGAGAGGGGGAGAGAGAGAATCCCAAGCAGGCTCCACGCTAAGCATGGAGGCTGATGCAGGGCTCGATCCCACAGCTATGAGATCATGACCTGAGCCAAAATCAATGGGTGGCCACTTAACCAGTTGAGCCACCCTAGTATTTTACAAACTCTGGTGCTTTATTATTGGTAGTGAATAATTTCCCAAAAACTTCACAACTGATAGCAGTGGGACAAGAGAGGTTGAAAAATGTTTACATTGTTTTTAGGGTAACTCTTTTTTTTTTCTTTCTTTTTTTTGGCCACTTAGGTACTCTGCTTGATACCTACCAAATAAAGAACTAGATTTCATTTCCTGCCACTTAACCCACTTATTCAACTGATCAAGCCCACTTCTAATTAGGATATAGATCATGAACACTCAGGATTTCCCTCTAGGGCAATCTGCCGTAAGATGTAGTCTATGGAAATACACTAACTCTAAAAGTAGAGACTTCCTGTGATGATCTAAAATGTCTTGAATTTTAAGAGGATTATCTTGTTCCCATTGGCATGTGCTACACTGTGGTCAGTACAGCCATGCCTCTGCAGGAAGGTTTGGTGACCAGCTCACTTTCATGGCAGTATCAGGACTACTTCAGATCCTTCAGCGTCACAACAGAACCTTGTTTGTAACATGTCTATTGCCATTTTCTCTACACAAACGGACCCTTTTGTTTTACTCTAAGGCTGTTCTTGAAGTTCTATTATGAATTTTGACCTCAATATATGTCTAAATAATTTTTTCCAGAAGATAATTGGAGATATACTTAGTGTAAGACTTTTCACAGGCAACAATTTTACCATAATTTTACACTTACCATATAGATTTTTATTATATCGCCTCCCCTGCTTATTATACTTCTCCGTGGGTAATTGGTTCTGTGAAGGAGCACTACATTATCCCACTGGCTCTGGATTGAGTTTCTGCATTACTCTGGGCAAAAGGATTTATTATTGCTAATGTATGGAGATCTTAAATGTGACTGCTGTATTTTACCTTCTTGTCACCATGAAGAGGGTTCTCTGTATTTTAAGAGTGACAAGTAAATTAAATCTAATAAAATAAAAATATTTAAAAGCATCACTATACATATCCATAAATATGTCACTTCCTTTTTCATTTAAAGAATCACTTAGAAACAAAAACAGTATCAATGACCAATACTGGGAAATGCACACAATCAAAAGGCTGATTCAAAAGTATAAAACATTAAAAGCATGGCCAAAAAGAAATAAGAAAAGGAAGGAGGGGAAGACTTTCTAAGAACCTCAGCCCCAACAGTTATCAATTGTGTGGAGCTAATTGAAATGCTCACACTGTATCTGTAGTCTAGAACTTGTTCTAATTAGGCAGGTATGCCATTTATAAGAGTGCTGATTAAGGAAAGTGATTCTATTGGAAGGAATCAAATCTAATCTGGTACACTGCATTTAACAATAACATCTCATATTTTGTTGTTGTTGTTGTTATTTGTTTGTTTTTGCTTTTGGGGGTAAAGCCTACAAATTTGAATGGGGGTGGGGAAGCCAATGAAATAATATTGGCTTACCCAGCATCTTTAATTTCTTATCTGGACAGGGACTTGGCTTTTAAGATTTCATCTGAACATCTCTCCTCCACCCTTACCATTAGAAACTGCAGATACTGCATTTATCTTCTTAAGAGGGATCAAAGTCTGATTCAACACAGCTGGAAATTCAACACATGGTTACAGGAAGTCTGTTTAGGATTTACAAACTATTCTGTTTGGCAAGCATGTCACAATATTAGCAATATAATATAAACTCTATTCTAGGTTTTGAAAAATGGAATTTTAAAATCAATTCATATTCAAGTGTCACAAATCTTTAATGTATTTTTTCAAACTTCATTATTTTTTAGAGCAGTTTTAGGTTCACAGCAAAATTGAAGGTACAGAAATTTCCCATATTCCCCTGCCCCACACATGCATAGACCCCCCCTGCCCCCCACCCCCCGCTATTATTAACATTTTCCACCAAAGTGGTACCTTTGTTATAAGTGAAGAACCTACACTGACACATCATTATCGCCCACAGACTACATCAGGGTTCTCTCTTGGTGTTGTACATTCTATGGGTTTGGACAAATTTATGATGACATGTACCTACCATCATGGTACCATACAGAGTATTTTCACTGCCCTAAAAAATCTGCCTATTCTGGACACCTGGGTGGCTTAGTACATTAAGCATCCAACTCATTTTTTTTTTAAGTTTATTTATTGAGAGAGAGAGAGAGAGAGAGAGAGAGAGAGAGATTGAGAATCCCAAGCAGGCTCTGCACTGCCAGCACAGAGCCTGATGTGGGACTAGAACTCATGAACCGTGAGATCATGACCTGAGCCAAAACCAAGAGTCAGACACTTAACCAACTGAGCCACCCAGACACCCCAAGCATCCAACTCTGGATTTTAGCTCAGGTCATGACCTTGTGAGTTTGAGCCCCACATCGGGCTCTCTGCTATAAGAATGGAGGCTGCTTTGGATCCTTTGTCTCCCTTTCTTATCTTTCTTTACTGTATCCATTGTTTTACTTTTTCCAGAATGTCTTATAGTTTGAATCCTATAGCTGGCTTCCTCAGTTGCCCCAAGGCATCCATTTTAATCTAGATGTAGTGCCTACTAGTCCACCTAGGCACAATGTGAATCACAGCCATTCTCATTACCAATTCCACCAAGAATTGCTACATTAACTGCTCAGGGGACACACAAGCTACTGAATATATTGTAATTAGATCCAAATAGGGAAGTAGAGTGAAGAGAGGAGACACAGGTAGGTGGATATTAACAAGCTAGAAAAACCACGTTAGTCACTTTGTCAATATTATCACCATCACCACCACCGCCCCTGGCAATGTTCTGCATTCACAGAGTTTTATATGTCAGCTGAGATGCTATGTACTATTCAATAAGTTACTAATGTTTACTCAGCATCCAACTATGCCAAACAGAATATAATTGGTACTCCAAGTGCTTGTTGTCACAGAACCAACAGAAGTAGTGTAGTTCCTTTAACATACTTAATTCTCAATTGCCCTGTGGGCACATAAACCATCTGGTGTACAGAATTTCCATGCCCATGACTTTCCTGCTTTTGTTTTTTCCTCACTTTCAGACTATCTTTGACCCTTTCAATTACAGGAGTCATAAGCGGTAGGAAATGAGGATTGTTTGGATAATCACTATCTGAATGTCAAGAGCTCTGACCTTGTTTTTTTGGAGTCTGCCCTAAACCTTTTTGTGGTGGGGATTCTAGATCTACTAATGCTTTAGGTCAGGCACCACCCAAGCACTTATATGAACATTATTGGTGACACTCTGCTCTTTGGTGCTCCAGCATCACTGCAGGCTGCACATCATTGCACAAAACATAAGCCTCACCCCTACCAATGCAAGTTACAGCAAGGCCAGGAAGAGAAACACCAGATGTCATAGGCTTTTCCCGTGGGGCAAAGATTTTTAAGCTCAATTTCCTAGAATATTTCGAGTCTTACAAAAACCTACTAAAGGGTATTCATTAGGTAGAGGAAAGCTCTTTATTTCTGTGAAATCTTTTTAAAAAATATTTTAAGTCAAAACTTAGTACACAGTGAGCTCTTTGAAGGAGATCCTGGTTTGTTTATCTAAATTGCCACACGTAATGAAGAATTATACACACTGTAGATATTTGATAAATGTGTTGAGTATATAAATATAACATTACTTCTCATACTTGGTACTTTCTCATCATCTTCTAAATTACATTTTTACTTTAGTATATAAATGGTAAATAAAGAAATAAGAATATAACAGCACAAGGTTACGGGGGACAATAAAGAATTTTTAATTGTTTGCCCATTTACAACCTTCACAATGACCCTCTTACATTTTTTTAATTGTAAAAGATACATAATATGTACCACTTCACCTATTTTTAACTGTAAAGTTCAGTGGCACTAAGTACATTCACATTATTGTACAACCAAGTTAATGTGTATTTCACATATAATGAAATGGACAGATCGGAGTTTTGAATAAACGCATACACTCGTAACCCATACATCTCTATCAAGATACAGAACACTCCATAACCCCAGAAGTTCTCTCCTGACTCCTCCCAGTCAATTCCTTTCTACTCTCCTTCCCAAGCAGCTACTGCTCTGATTTCTCCCACCATAGTGTGATTTGGTCTGCTCTAGAACTGCATGTAAATGGAGCCAAAGACCAAATTCTTTTAGTGGGATTTCTTTCAACTCACTGTATTATCATATTCATTCATACTGCTACATATCAATAATACATTTCTATTTACTACTGACTAGTATTTTATTATAAAATACACAAAAACTTGTGTATTCTCTCTTTGGTTGACCAGCATTTGTTTTCAGCTTAGAGTTAAAATGAATAAAACTATTATGAACATTCTTACATAAGTACTTTTGTGGACCTGTGTTTTCATCTCTTGAGTAAATACCTAGGAATGGAACTGCTGTGTCATAAGGTAAGAAGATGCTTAACTTTATTAAAATCCTGTAACTAGATTAATCAAGAAAAGGAAAAAAGTTAATTACCAAAATAAGAAGGAGATATCACTACAGATCTTGAAGATATTAAAATGATGGGAAATATTGTGAACAGCTTTATGCCAATAAATTAGACAACGGAGATAAAATGATAACTTTATTGACAGACTGAATTAACAAAACCAACACAAGAGGAAATAGAACCTCTGAATAACTCTAAATCCATTAAAAAAAAGGATTCATAACTTAAAAACCCCTATGAAGAACTCCAGGTCCAGACAGCTTTGCTGGCTAAATCTTTCAAAGATTTAAGAATGAGATACCAGGTGCACCTGAATGGCTCAGTTGGTTAAGCTCTTGATCTTGGCTCAGGTCATGATCTCAAGGTTTGTGGGATCAAGCTCCACGTCAGGTTCTATGCTGACAGTGTGAAGCCTGCTTGGGATTCTCTCTGTCCCTCTCTCTCTGCCCCTCCTCCTCCTGTTCTCTCTCTCTCTCTCTCTCTCTCTCTCTCTCTCTCACACACACACACACACACACACACACACTCTCTCTCTCTCTCTCTCTCTCACACAAAATAAATAAATAAACTTAAAAAAGAATACAATACCAATCTTACATGATCTATTTCAAAAAATAGAGAAAGAGGAAATATTTCTCAACTAATTTTACTAGGCCAGCATAATTCTGATACCAAATCAGATGAAAACATTACCAGAAAACAAAGTTAAAAGAACAACTAATATCCCTCATTAACGTAAACCCTCATTTGTTTTTCTTCTAAATTTTACTTAAAAAAAACAATCAACTTTACTAAGGTATAAAAAAATATAACAAAATGCACCCTTTTAAAGTTTGGACAAATATATATAGTCATATAATTATCACAACAATTAAGAAATAAAACCCTTTTATCACCTCAGAAAGTTGCCTCAGGAGTGAAATAGGTGAAGGGGATTAAAAGTACACTTATGATGAGCACTGGGTAATGCACAGAATTGATGAATCACTTTATTGTACATCTGACACTAATATAACACTGTATGTTAACTATACTGGAATTAAAAATAAAAAAAGTTCTCTTAAACCTTTCTGCAGTCCCATTCCTCTGTAGACGCAGGCAACTGTTGATCTGCTTTCTAACACTATGTTACTTTGGCTGTTCTAGAATTTTATATATGAAATCATACAGTATGTACTCAATTTTGTTATATCCTTATACACAGCATGTTTTTTTATATCGATCCATATTGTTGCATGTGAATAGTTTATTCTTCAATGTATCCATATATCTAAATTAGTTTATCCATTCACCTATTGATGGACATTTGTACACTGTAGTGTTGTGTTTTTTTAAATTTATTTTAGATAGAGAGTGATCATGGAAGAGGGGCAGAGGAAGAGAGAGAATCTTAAGCAGGCTCCATGCTCAACAGGGAGCCCAATGTGGGGCTTGATCCCACAACCCTGGAATCATGACCTGAGCTGAAAACAAGAGCTGGCTGCTCCACAGAATGAGCCACCCAAGCACCTCGCACCCTACAGTTTTGTGCTGTAGGAATAAAGCTTATATGAACATTTGTGTCAAAGCCTTTCTGTATGTATGTTTTCATTTCTCTTTGGTAAATACTCAGGAGTGGAATTCCTGGGTCATAATGGTAAGTACATGTTGGACTTTATAGAAAGTGTCAGTTTTTCCATAGTGATAGTACCATTCTATACTCCCAGTACTTGCACTTGGCATTGCCAGTCTTTTTAATTTAACCATTCTAGACAGTGCATAGGCCTGTCTCATTGTGCTTATCAACTGGTATATCCTTGATAGCTAATGATGTTGGATATGTTTTCATGTGCTTAATGGCCATTCATATACCTTCTTTTGTGCATTTTCTGTTAGACTCTTCAGCTTGTCATCAAGGTCTACTGCAACATACTGCCAGACCCTTTTATGGTGAAAAATCTGTTGCCCCAGCTAGTGAGAATGCTACCGGTAGTTTTCAGTTGTCACTCTCTTCAGGGATTGCTTCAGCTGTAGAGTCATGTCACCCAAGGTCATGGGACATGCCCCTTTCTGGGGTGGCCCACATCCAAGTAGTACAAGTCCTCATTACTGACTGATAAAGTAATATAAAGGCATGCTCAACGTGACCCAACTCTTGTCTAGATTCCCCCCCAACTCTGAAGAACCAATCTAGCTCCAGAACTACATATGAAGTCAGCCAAGGTTATTATGAAGCTGTATCACTGCTCAACTCCTCTCTCTACCTGATGCAGCTTTGTTGCCCTTCCTCTCACTGCAGGTGATAATACTAAGGGCATCCCTTAATAAATATCCTACACACAAAACTTTTCTCTCAGAAACTGCTTGCTGAAGAACACAACCTGTAACACCTTTTCTAAAAAAAAAATGTTTAATTTTTAATTTGAGAGAGGGCACAAGTGGGGGAGAGGGGCAGAGAGAGAGAGAGAGAATGAATATCTCAAGCAGGCTTGAGCGTGGGCTCAGGGTGGAGCTGGACACAGAGCTCAATCCCACGACCCTAGGACCATGAGCTGAGCCAAAACCAAGAGTTGAACAACCAAGAGTTGGATTGAGCCACCCAGGTGCCCCAACAACACCGATTTTTTAAATTGGGTTGTCTTACTGAGTTGTAAGAGTCTCTCAGATATGTCTACTGAATACAAGTCCTTTGTACATATGTATACATATAATAAAATACATGTATTGTGAATATTTTCTCTCATACTATGGCTTGTCTCTTCACTTCCCTAACAATTTCTTTTGAAAAATATCAGTTTTTAATTTTGATCCCATTTATCAATTCTAATCTTTATGTCAAACCTAAGAAATTTTGCCTATTCCCAAGTACAAGGGCTTTGTCCTGTATTTTCTTCTGATTGTGTGGTTTTAGTTCTTATATTGTCTATGACCCATTTTTGGTTAATTAATTTTTGCATATGGAGTCAGATAAGAATCAAAATTCACTTTTTTCTGTATATATATAGATATCTATATCTATATATATATATCCAGTTATTCCAGAATTACTTATTGAGAGAATTTTCTTCTTTCCACTGTATTACTTCTTCAACTTTCCTCTTTTGTTTACAAATTTGTTTTAGCTATTCTAGGTTCTTTGCATCACCATATAACTTTTAAAATTGGCTTGTCTAGAAAAAAGTCTGCTGGGATCTTTACTGGGATTGTGTTGACTATGTAGATAAGTTCGGGGAGTATTGACTTTGAAACTTTACTGAGTTTTCCAATTGATGAACATGGATATTTCTTCATTTACTTACATCTTCTTTAATTTCTTTCAAAAATGCTTTACAGTTTTTAGTTTTAAACTTTTGTTTATATTTTGCTAAATTTATCCCTATATCCTTTCATATTATTTGATGCTACTGTAAATGATATTTCAATTTTTGAATGTTTGTTGCTACTATATAGAAATACAACCAGGTTTCGTATATTAATCTTATATCTTTACTTAAGTTCACCCTGGTTTTAGTAGCTTTCCACTATAGAAGATTCCTTAAGATCTTCTATGTAGACATAGGGGCACCTGGGAGGCTCACTTGGTTGAGTGTCCGACTGTCAGTTGTGCTGACAGCTCAGAGCCTGGAGCCTGCTTTGGATTCTGTGTCTCCCTCTCCTTCTGCCCCTCCCTTGCTCATACTCTGTCTCTTTCTCTCTCTCAAAAGTAAACATTAAAAAAAAAAAAAAAGATCTTCTGTATAGACAATTATGATCTAAATCTAGAGACAGGTTTAGTTCTTTCTCCCAATCTGTATGCTTCTCATTTCTTTATCGTGTCTTATTACATTGGCTAGGAACCCCAGTACACTGCTAAATAGGAATGATGAAAGGAGGCATACTTGTCTTATTCCTCACTTTAGGAAGAAAGTGGTTGGTCTTTTACCATTAGTAATGATGTTAGCTATGTGCTTTGTTTTAAGATGCTTTGTATCAGGCTGATGAAGTTCCTTCTATTCCTCGTTGGCTGAGAGGTTTTTTTTTTTTTTTTAGTCATAAATAGATTTTTAGTTTTGTCAATTGCTTTTCCTGTGTCTATTGAGATAATCAAATGTTGTCTTCATTTTAAAGTATTAAACCATCCTTGCATTTCTGGATAAATCCCATTCTGGATAAACCTCAATATATTATCGTTTTTATATGTTTCTGGTTAACTTGCCAATATATTTTTTTGAAAGATTTGTGTTTATGTCATGAGGAATACTGTTCCGTATTTTCTCTTTTTTGCAATGTCTTTTGTTAGTTTTGGTATCCAAGTAATGCTGGTCTCATAAAATGAATTGGAATGTGTTTCCCCCTACTTTCTGAAAGAATTCTCTAATATTTGCCTTATTGAATGTATGATAGACTTCACGATTTACCTCTGTTGTCTGCACCTGGAGTTTTCTTTGTAGCCCAGTTTTAAATTATGAACTCAATTTCTTTAATAAATATAGAGCTATTCAGATTTGTGTGTGTGTGTGTGTGCACGCGCACATGCGTGCACTGGCACATTTGTGGGTTTGTTGTGGTGATTTGAGCATTCAAGGAATTTTCCCATTTCATCCAAGTTTATTTACTGGCATAAAATTGCTCATAATATTGCTTTATTATTCTTTTTTACATCTTTAGTGATGTCCCCTCTTCTATTCTGATACTGTTAATTTGTGTTTTCCTCCTTTTCTGGATCAATCTATCTGGAGATTTTCAAAGAACCAGCTTTTGATCTACCGTATTTACTGTCAATGTTCTTAATTCGCAGAAAATGTTGATTCCAATGCAGAAACCTGGTTTGTTATCATCACTGTCATTTTCATAATTATCCTAATACAACAGAGAGAGCCATGTGGCTATTCAGAGTGAGACTCCCTTTCCCTTGGATGTAGAGTATTCACTCATTCACTCCTTGGAGGCTTTGGGAGGGAGGGGATATCAGCTAGTATTTTAGTACAAGAGTAATCCTACCAGGAATTGTTCTGTAGACAGTGGTTCTTAACCAGGTGTGAACAGCAGAATCACCTATGTAGCTTTTTAAAAATATGTGTGCCTAGGGACACCTGGGTGGCTCAGTTAGTTAAGCATCTGACTCTTCATTTTGGCTCAGGTCATGATCTTGCAGTCCTGAGATCGAGCCCCAGGTCGGGCTCTGTGTGGTTCTGCACTGAGTGTGGGGTCTACTTGAGATTCTCTTCCTGCCCCTCCCCTAACATATATACATATACATACACACACATATTAATATTAATATTTATATTTATAATTTATATTTATATATCTAGGGTTGGATTAGGAATCTTAATTTTTTAAAAGCTTCAAGAAGATTCCAATGGTACCCCAGGTTAAGAATCACTGCTCCCAGTGATTAGGATATCTAGCAGTTTATGCTCAGGAGAGTCTAAAGAGTGGGACACTAAGTACAAAGCAATGAGACTACTGAGATTCATTGCCTACTCTTAATAACTGTAGGTCTAAGGGCCCCAGAGACATGAGTTTATATACGTGAACACGCTTTAAAAGTAACAACAACAAAAAAATACTTAAGTGTTAAAAGATATGGCTTAAGGGGCACCTGGCTGTCTCAGTCAGTGGAACATACTACTCTGGATATTGGGGTCACAAGTTTGAGACCCACATTGAGAGTTTACTTAAAAAGACATGGCTTAAATATCTTCAATGCTAGGGTTATTTTGTTGTTTTAAAAATTACATATATACCTGGTTACAAAAAAAAGTACAAAGATATACAGAGTAGAAAAGAAGTCTCCCTGTTATGTCTAATCCCTGGGCACTCAAATCCCCTTTCCAAAGTTTTGTTGACAGGCCTAGCATATACAAACATGTAACATCTTTAAAAAGGAAAAAACAAAAGTGAGGTACAACTAAACCACTCTCATTCTAATAGATATTGGGGTTATTACCTCTCTTGCTTCTACAAAAATGTACATGTGTGCATTTGAATGTGCAAATATACCTGTAGGATAAATTCCTAGATGTGAGATTGCCAAGTCACACAACACAGACATTTGTAACTGCATGAAGTTGTGCTATTGTATATTGCTAACATTTTATCAATTTTTTCTTGTCAATTTAACTTAAATATTTCTAATCAATTTACAAACAATGGATTCAAAGGATGAGTACTTTTCCTTCTCCCCTATTATATGATAATACAAATAAAGCTCTGCTTCCACAACCATTCATAATTCGTGGTTCATCAATGTTTTTGTATATCCTCACAACATTTACATTGAAGGAAACAAGCCACACAGCGGTAAAAACACTAGCCAAACAACAGACAGAAGAACAGTAAATGAACTGCTACTCTCTTATTCAATGATCTTGCAGGATCAGCACATAAAGGACATCTTTAAACCAAAGAGTTAATTAAAGTATGATCATAAGAGAACTGCTGTGTGTGTGTGTGTGTGTGTATAAGAGGAAAAAAAAGGGGGAGTGTGTAATAATTGCTGAGACTGTGAGTTAAAAGGAAACTCTCCAAAGTAAATTTGACAGACATCAACTCATAAAATTTCAGTATTCTTCTCCATAATCAGTGTCCCAACAAGGAACAATCTGAAGTCAGCAAGCACAGACCCATCTAGAGAATTATAACATTAGTACTGTCAGGCATGGTTTTTATTCCTCTCTCCCTACCTCCTTCTCTTTCCAATTACCTGCCATATGTCTACTGTGAAGGCCTGGCTCACGTGATACTGTTGGTAGTCCACTGGTGGTAGTGATCTCTAAATTATTCAGATGATTTTGAGGATAGTTTAGGAGGAGGGGGCTGACGGGAAATTACGTAGATTAGCACTTTTCAAACCTTAAAATGCAAACAAAACACCTAGAGATCTTGGTAAAATGCAGATTCTGATCCAGCAGTTCTGGAATGGGGCCAAGGATTCTACATTTCTAACAAGCTCCCTGGTGATCCTGATGCTGCTGATCTGTGGTCCATACCTTTAAGTAGTAAGAATAAAGACGCTTTTAAACAGTAACCTCCAAATTACTAATATTCAACTTTGGGATAGGATTTCCCATTTCAGGATGAGGATTCACCAAAGAGCAAAACCCTGGCATTAAGGCCTTGAAGGAGGAGTTATTATAATAGTCACAGTAGTAGCTGATAGGGGAGCACTTGTAGTTAGTAGCAGTAGTGGCAGCAGCAGTGGTAGTGACAGGGATTGGTAGCGGCAAACATTTGAAGAGTACTCACTCTGAACAGATATTTGTGTAAGCACTTAATTAATCATTAAAGTATCAGAAGGTAAATACTATTATTTCCACATTATAGATGAGAAAAATGAAGTTGATTTTCCCAAGACAATTAGGCTCCAGGACCACTGCAGAGCCCTGTCTCCGGTTATCAAGTTGAACATCACTCTGTAGTAATGGATGTCATCATTTCTCAAGTTGACACATAGGAGAAGACAATTATTTCCAGGCCTTACTTTCTAGTTCCTGTAAAGCCCAGTTCAGATAAATAAATAGTTCGTTTTAACTGATCAGTTTGGATCAAGGTCAGGAGGAATTTTAAACTATTATTTGACACTATGACTAATCCATCCCAGGATAATCAAGACTGGCTATGTGTTCAAAGGCCACAGAGTTGATAATGTTGCTTTTAAATCTCTTGGCTTTATTTGTTAACTAAAGTGTGACAGAGTGAAAGAGGTTGCTTTTGAAGTTATCTGAAGACTAACTTTGGTTACAATATGAATTCCAGCATATTTGGCTTCGAAGCTACATTTTATGCTTTTTAGAGATCAAGCTAAACATACAGTTCTCAGTCAAAAAGCCCTGTAGAGTAACCTGATCTGAACAGGGGCGCTTTAACTCAATGCCAAATAAAAAGCATGATCGCCTTATTCCACACAAATACCATTCTCGGATAGGCCAATTAATCATGAATATAACTTTTCAGACATTACATAATTTCACATAGACTTGCTTCTAGTGCCTGCCAAAGAAAACAGCAATTTGTATCACTAGGAATAAATCTACATTTGAAAAGAAATGAAAATTATAAACATGAAATAGGGTAGCTCTGGTCACCTCTTTCATGTTACACTCCCTCATAATTTCTCTAATAATTTTACAAAACAGGCATTAATAAACCTAAAATGATAGAAGTTGTGAAATGACCTAAATAAATAAAAATAAGGAAATCCAAGAAATTTTTATACCAACAAGAGTAGCAACCTCTCAGATATGAGTAATGTCAATAAAAACATATATATTTATTATGGCTTTACTAGTCATATGCACACTTCATACTTCTGGGTCCACCAATATCACACAAACAACATCAGTACATTAGATTATTTATTGTTATTTTTAGAAGATTCCATTTTCCTACTTAAAATTATTTCTGTTTTCTAAATAAATGTTTCACCGATACACTCCTGGTAAATCAGGAATAACACATTAATTTAAAAGCAATCCACTAATACCTAGTCAATATTTTAAATGTAAGTAATCAATATAAGCTTGTAGGTTTTCTACTTAGAAAATACACCAAAGAAAGAAAGAAAGAAAGAAAGAAAGAAAGAAAGAAAGAAAAGGAAAGAAAGAAAATATACACATCAGCCCGGGATTACCTTCACCATGTTTATAAAATTCCTTAACAGAATATTTACAAGCAACAAAATCAGGAAAACAAAAGCAATTCATTATTCTCATGCCAAATACAAGCTGCACTGAAGATATATCTGACTTTAAAGGGGTATGCATAAAAAGATCCAGATTTATGTGAACAGTTCCCGCCCCAAGTCATTTTTAAAGAAGGTATTGTCCCTTACACTATCCCCTTTTTAAATTTTAAGTAATTCCTCTTTTGTTTACTTGAATTAGGTAGACTAGTGTCTGCTTTTGATATTTTCTTAAAGAAACCCTGTCACCCTAATCATTACACACAACAGCACGCAAGTGCCCATACATACATATGGGGGCTCTGGTGCTTTTAGTTTTTATTTATTTTTTTTAATATTTATTTATTTATTTTGAGAGAGAGTGCATGGGGGAGGGGCAGAGAAAGAGAGAGAGGGGGAGGGAGAGAAATAGAGAGAGAGAGAGAGAGAGAGATAGAATTCCAAGCAGGCTCTGCACAGCGCAGAGCCTGACACACGGCTCAAACCCACGAACTGTGAGATCATGACCTGAGCCAAAATCAAAAGTTGGACGCGGGGCTCTGGTGCTTTTAAGCAAAGACCAAACCACTAATGTCAGATCTTTAGTGGATGTGCAGAAACAACTGGTACAGTGCTTCCTGAACCCTTGCCTCAGCCAGGATTTTGTTCAACTTTACTTTGTGTGTTTTGTGTTTACAAATATGTATTTTTTCATTTCTTTTTAAAAAAAAAGTTATATCGCAATTCTGAATGTTTTTCCAAACTATGTAACTATGAATATGTATGTGTAGATGTGTGTGTATATAAAATATGGCGGTGTGCCCTTCATTATCTCCACCCTGTTAATAATAATAATAATAACAGCTAATATTTATTGCATACTTATTTTGCACCAGGTACTGTGTGAAGTGCTTCAATTATTTCAAAATCTCAGGTGGGTGTTATTATTGTCCCACTTTTATTAAGGAGGAAACTGTGGCACAGACAGCTCACATAATGGGCCCAAAAGAGCACAGCTGCAAATGGTAGAGCTCAGATTCCAAGTCAGGCAGTTGACCTTAGAACCTGCTTAGTTCACCCCCATGTGAGTCTCTAAATGAAGAACAGTAACCGGAACAGGAATGGGATACACTGTTATTACACATCAGTCAAGGGCAAGGGTCATTTGGGAAGTGGGAAGAGGAGGGGAGTTTATAATGGGAGTGAATATTAGAGGAAGAAGCTATGGGATGTCTATTATTGTGAAAGGAGATGAAGAGGAGACCATCAGCAATTCTCCACTTAATTCAAACTGACTTTTACAGAAGATGGGATTTCAGGAGTTATTTAGACCAGAAGAAAAAAGAACAAGAGTCTAAGAAAATGACAATGCTTGGGAGATGGCTCAAAAGACTAATGTAATGAGTTCCACAAGCATGGTGCTCTCTAGAGCAACTTGAAATGAGTGTGTGTGTGTGTGGGGGGGGAGATGGAGGGAAAGAGAGAGAGACACACACGGAGGGAGAGAGAGAGATAGAGAGACGGAGGCGGAGGGAGGGAGGGAGAGAGAGAGAGAGAGACAGGAGAGGGAGAGAGAAAGCTGGGGACCTAAGCAGCAGATGAGAGTAATGAGATAATCCAGAGCCTGCTGGTGACTGGCTTTGATGCATGGGGTGAACAGCTATAGTAGATCCAAAAGGAAATGAGAAACCACTGTAAAGATTCAAGGAAGGGGTAGGCATGGTCAGGAAGTCCTCACAGCGGGAGTAATCTCCCACTCTAGGAACTTGGAAGAGAAGGCAAGGAGAGGAGATGGACAGGCCTAGAAACTACTGAATTTAGTGGATTTCATGATGATTTCTAAAGACTGCTGTTATTCCGGACAAGTCTGTATGTTGAGGGGCAAAAGCAAGAAATTGCTCTAAATTCAATAGTCTTCAGAAAATATTGCCAAGGCAGAAAATTTCCTAATGCCTTTGCTGGTACAGCTAATTGCTTAGCAGTTACTGGCCATGATCATAACAGAAGTCATAGACATTTTAAAACTCTTACACTATGAGGAACTATATCTCAAATCCCTTGAAATTTTTAGTGGTATTTGGGCATGCTCTGAGCAAAGTTCTCTACCCATGTCACCAGAATAAAGATGATAATTTTCCAAAGAAAACTGTTATGTTGTCTCCTCCATTAAGTCAGTTATCCTCAGCTAAGATGTGCATATGAATAATTTATACTCATCTGGAATGGTTAACATACAAGCATACTGTTCCTAAGATATGACCAGTTTTCTTAACAGTCCAGATCACAGAATTCCTACCAGTCTTTCTCATTTCATTGAAGGGATAAAATATAAACATTTATGGAGAGAAACAACTTTAGTAGCTTATTGATTTAGCTTTAGGAGTATTTCACAACTGAGTCCTCCTTTTTAACAGCATACAACCAGGGGCATATCTAATCGATACTGAACATCTACCTTGCAGTTGGGGTTCATGAATTAATCAGCATCTACTCAATCCCAAAGCATCAGGCAAAAATCAACAGTGACCTAAATCTCTTTGAACACTGTAGAACCACCCCAACAATGTTAATGTTTACAATAATGACAACAAACTCAACCCGCAAAAACAAGCAACAAAACTAGTATCTTTACTCATGAATTATTTATTTTTGGGTTATCTCTTTTTTCCCAAAGAACTAAGAGCAAGAAATTAAGGTTACCACATGCAATACCTCCTATATTGCTATATTAGCAAATCCTGTAACACTACACACCAAAGGCTGAGGAAGGGCCAGGGATAACCCCAAGGCCACAAGGCAAAATGAGGGGGTGTAGGGAATCTGGATCTCTCCACTAGATTCAATGGTCTATTGTTAGGCCAAGTAACCTATTTCCTGATCTGCATGTGAGACAATAGAGGGGAAAATGGTGTGTAAGCAGAAAGTCTTTCCTCATGAGCTGCAAATTATATAAAGAAGGTTTTATTTCTAATTATGGTCATATAATTACAGACACTTTAAGGAGAAGAGCCTGTTTGTTCTCCCTGGTGTGAGCAACTCACTGATTTAGGCTCTCTTGAAGCCAGCAGCCAAGAGGCAGTGGCACAGATCCAGGAGTTCCTAGAGGAGAACAGATGGACAGCTATCCTAAAAAAAGAGCTCCCTGATGTCGCCCAGCAATGAGATGTGAGAGCTGATAAATATACATTCCTCATTCAGGTGTTGTATGTATAAATGAAAGGGTTCACAGCATAAGCAGATATTGTTCTTATTGGGTAGCAGACAATACCATGATTGGTCTCCCAGTCTCTCATTTGCTAATGAGGTCTTTCCAAGGCTTCCTATTTAGCATAAATCTACTTCTACTAAGGATTACTTTTTAGCTTTTCATTTAGTCTGGTTAAGAGAAAATTTATATTTCATCTAAGTTTTCAGAACTTCTTAAAGAAAGTTTCTGAAAGGTTGTGTAGGAAAGGAATTAAGGGCATAGAATCTGAAATCAGACTTATTAAGGTTTGATTCCTAGCTTTACTATTTTCTAGTATGACCTCAGCCAAGTATTTGACTCTTCCTTTAGTTTCTGTATCTGTAAAATGGGAGTAACAACAGTTGTGTAAATTACACGAGATCACATATATAAAGTACTTTAGACAGTGTATAGCATGTGTTAATTAAATTTAAAAAATGTTAGCAGCTATGAGCTGTTTTGTATTTAATATAGATTTTTTTTTTTGGGCCAACATTTTTTTCAGTACCTGCTACTTATTTCACATGCTACAAGAGCACCGACTCTCTACCCATTATGCCATAGAAAACTCAAAGACTGAGAACATATGACCTGTGCCTTTAAGAGCTTACAAATTACATGGGGAATGAATATACATATGCAATTCAAGGACATGCTGTCAGACAACAAAATCCCACAAACACATGTTTCTTGCATTCTTCAATAGTATATACTGTGGAAAGTTAGCAAGTCACATTCTCAAAGCCCAGTTCCTTGGCCACAGTTTTTTCCCTACCTCTATCCCTTTTAAAATGAAGGCAGGGTGGGGTGAGCATCCAACTTCAGCTCAGGTCATGATATTGCCATTCATGAGTTTGAGCTCTGTTCATGAGTTCAAGCCCCATGTCAGGCTCTGTGCTGAGAGCTGAGAGCCTGTAGCCTGCTTCGGATTCTGTGTCTCCCTCTCTCTCTGCCTCTCCTCTGCTCACTCTCTCTCTCTCTCTCTCTCTCAAAAAATAAATAAACATTAAAAAAAATTTCTTTTAATGAAGGTAGTGGGAACAGTTTTGACAATTAAACATCCCAAAAATTGTTACATTCTATTGTATCTCAATAAAACTAGGGAAGAAAACTTGTCCTATTTTCTTTTAGAAGTTCATATGGCCAAAGAAATATTTGCACACTTTTTACATACAGGACTTACTTGATACTAAAATTCAGGTTTTTGAAGTTTTGTCTCATTAAAGTTGTACAGATAGAACATAAATTATCAATAGAAGTATAAAGTTGAGTTGAGTCAATACATAGGGCTTCTATAAAGAGGTGAATTTTGATGCAAATTTTTATTTTATTTTTTTTTAATTATTTTTTAACGTTTATTTATTTTTGAGACAGAGAGAGACAAAGCATGAACGGGGGAGGGTCAGAGAGAGGGAGACACAGAATCTGAAACAGGCTCCAGGCTCTGAGCTGTCAGCACAGAGCCCGACGCGGGGCTTGAACTCACGGACCGCGAGATCATGACCTGAGCTGAAGTCGGCCGCTTAACTGACTGAGCCACCCAGGCGCCCCATTGATGCAAATTTTTAAATGGAAGGTGGGAGAGATTTTAGTTGGAAACAAACAAACAGCAGAGGTTAAGGACATGGATACAAAGGGAGGGGTGGTGGCTATTGCAATTAAAATATATGGACTTGGACTTGAGCAAGGATCCAGGCAGGAACAGGGAAAAAAGGGAGATCCTTCAGATGGAGAACCAAACTGGCAAAAGCCTCATATTAAAAAACAAACAAGCAGGGGAGCCTGGGTGGTTCAGTCGGTTAAACGTCTTACTCTTGATTTTGGCCCAGGTCAGGATCTCATAGTCATAAGATCAAGTCCCACTTCCGGCTCCATGCTCAGCAAGGAGCCTGCTTGAGATTCTCTCCTTCCTTCTCTCTCTGCCCCTCCCCTGCTTGCGCTCACTCTCTCAAAATAAAAAAAACAAACAAAAAGCCCAAAGCTCTCTGTCCACCATGTGACAGCCTCAGCAATACAGAGTTCTTTATTTCCCCACAAAATGCTCAACACTATTGGCTAATAAACTATTGTCCAGGACACCTGTGCACTTCTGCTTCCACCTGTTGAGTTCTGTCCTTAATTGTGTGTTTTCAAATCTGTTTATGTGAGTTATGCCTGTTACTGTAATTAAATACCTTCACCAACACTGTTCTCCAACATCCAATAACCTATGCATACAAAAAGAGTTATAGTCTCTATAGACATTTAGTTGAATGTTTTTAGATCAGTGTGAATAACAGTGAAAAAAATTATTATAAGATTTGGAGAAAATCATAATCTAGAAGAACTCTGTATTCAGACTGCTTCACAAGTACCTCTAAGGAAACTGAGACTGAAAATTCTTGACAAAAAAGATGGGGAAATCCAACCCATGCTCAAAGAAAAGCCTGGAGCCTCCATTATATAACTGGCAAATATATGTATCTTATTAAGTTAAAATATTAACTAAATGTTTTTATATATCATTTTCTATTCCTTAGTTTAAAAAAAATTTTTTTAAATCTTTATTTATTTTTGAGAAAGAGAAACAGAGTGCAAGCAGGGGAGGAACAGAGAGAGAGGGAGACACAGAATCTAAAGTAGGCTCCAGGCTCTGAGCTGTTAGCACAGAGCCCAATGTGGGGCTCAAACTCATGAACCATGAGATCATGACCTGAACTGAAGTTGGACACCGAACCAACTGAGCCACCCAGGTGCTCCTTTCTATTCCTTACTTTTAACCAATTTTTTTAATTAACCAATCAATTCTTATCACATCCAATAAAAAAAGTTTCTATAATGGAATCAAGTGGACCATATATAATCATTCTTGGGAAAAAAATTACCAAAAACTTCACCTATATACAAGTGGGGGAAATCCTACTCAAATACATAAAAATTTTTTAATGTTTATTTATTTACTTAGAGAAAGAAAGAGAGAGAAAGAGAGAGAGAGAGAGAGAGAGAGAGAGAGAGACTGTGTGTGTGTGTGTGTGTGTGCGCGCGCGCGCACAGGAGGGGCAGAGAGAGAGGGGGGAGAGAGACTCCCAAGCAGGCTCTGCACTGTCACCACAGAGCCCAATATGGGGCTTGATCTCATGACCATGAGATCACGACCTGAGCTCAAATCAAGAGTCTGATGCTTAACCAACTGAGCCACCTAGGTGCCCCCATAAATTTTTATATCTATACTCACCATCTCATTTCAGCTAAGTCTATGTGAGTCAAATTTACAGGTAAATTTACACAAACATTGTTAAATACTTTGCCCACAAAACTCCCATCTGAATACTGAAAGCAAATAGATATTTACATTCTGTAGACCTATCCTTCATATATTTTCATTTTATCTAATGCAAAATAAATACTGTATGTGCAGGACAAAAGAAGCCTAAATAGATATTAAGTATTTTCACAGTATCATGAAATAATCTCGAAAGGAGAAATATTGTAAGGATAATGAGTCTGTGAAAAGCAATCATTTTTCAAATAATATAATTTGTTATTGATGGATTTTTGAGACCTAAACAACATTACCATAAAGAATGGCAGAACCACCTGTTTGCACTCACTTTTTTCTTGAATGGGTTAAAACACAGTTAAGAAAGAGATCTAGGATGTATAAAAAAAATTATTTTATTTACTATGAATTACTGAGTACACACTTACTGCTTATATATCTGAAACTAGCAGCCCAGTAAGAGCCACATATATTTTCCATTAATTACCCAGAGCAGGTTATTAATCATAATTGCAAACAAATTGTTCAACCGATGGTTCCTTGTTTTTTTTCAACATGACCATTTCACAGATAATTAGACTCTAAAACCACTAAATGCAGGCACTGTGTCTTGGACTATGTCCGACACATGACGATGAACACACTGGTGGCACTCAGTCAATGTATGACTAATGATAACACTGCCATTCGTTTATTTTTCAAATACTTTATGTTCACTGAAAAATATTTATCACAGGATTTCACTGTATGCAAGAGCATCTGTAACACAGGGTGGAAACGGAATGTTTTCAAAACAGAGAGCCTGGAAACATTAGCCAGAGCTCAAGCGGCCAGTATTTGGGGATTTTTTTTGGCAGGCACATAAAATAGATCAGACATTCCAGTTAGAAAACTAAATTCCCCAGCATTAGGTAGAAGAAACCAATTTCATTCAAGATAAATGATTACTTTCAAATTCCATTAAGAGGAAAGAATCTCTGGTAGAGATAGGCATAGAATCATAGCAGATCTGTGACGAGGCCCAAATCACCACTACCTCATATTACATAGCATTTCCCATCATAGAGCTGAAAACTTTGCAAATTTTTATCTAATTATAAATCACTAAACAAACCCTGACAAGGGTGAGAACACACCTTCGACAAAAACAGTCCAAACATTTTCTAAGTCCTACCATACAACAGAAGAGAAAAACACTCAGTAAGAGAAAACCAAGGTTCTTGGCTTAAAGCTCAACTCACCATCTTGCACTTATCAAAGTCATCATACAAGGCATTATTCTAGGGTTACTCTACTGTGGTCTAACAACTAAAAAATGTACATGCATTGGCCCAAGGTCAGTGCTCAGTAAATACTTGCCGACTTGATGTCTTAATTTTTCAAGAAAAGGACTATGAAATCTTTTGAAGAATTATGTAAGAAAACTAAAGATGTCTTTCTCCAAAAAGGTTAAGCTAAGGATTTTAAGGTACAGAATAAAATCCAGGCTCTCCATGGTGATTAAATCAGTAATTCAAGTTTTTCTTACTGAGAGAATAGAAAATATTGCAAACATTTATTTCTCCTGTACTGGAAGATTTTACTAAATAATATTTACTTTTCATCTTTTTTTCCTTCCCGCATAGTACTTAAAACTGAAATCATACACTATTACACAATGATTCCTACTGAAACCATCTAGCATTCTCTGTTTCACATGCGTAAGTCTTATCCCCTCAATCACACCACTAGTTTCTTGGAAGAGGGTCTTAAACGTTTTACATCCTCTTCAGGGCCTAATGCACCATCAGGATATAACAGACTTTCAAAATATTGCTTACCTATTAAGTGATAATTTAACCAGGCAAAGAGAAAACCAACTCTTGCATCTGGCACAGGCAAGGGATACTTGCTTGATTCCAATATCCTGGTTAATAGGGTAGGATTAACAATTTCACCCGTTTTGAGCAGAGTAAAGAATAGGATATTACCAGGTATACAAAACACAATTTATTCTCCTCGAGTTTTGCATTGTACACCCATCCATTATTACCCTTGATGAAATACAGGAGCTCCAGTTAAAAGAAATTTCCAAATAATCAAATGCCTGGTATATACCATTTCTTTCCCCTGGAGCACTCTTTGTTGATGAGTTCAGACATCTGACTCATGACCTGGGTCAGCTGGCATAAGCCTCCTCTTCTCTATCTACAAGCACTGGAAAGCAGCACTATGACCACTGTGATCTGCATAGTCCCTAGGCTGAGAGCACAGGGTCCAAGGGCAAAGATCACTGTAAAGCTGCCAGTCTCCAGATGCACTGCAGTGGTACTGGATGCTTGCAAATGGCCAGGGGGTATCCACAAAGGCAAGTGGATAGGAAAAACAGCGTTCTCCGCTACAAGCCTGCCTGAGAAAGACACCTGAGGAAGGGTGAGGGGTGAGGGGCTGCGGAAATGGGTGCCTGAGAGAACCCAGGGCTTCCTGAGGCTTCCTTATCCCCTGGCGGCCCAGGGAACAATCTAGCCCATCATGACTTCCTGATATTCCAAGCCAGAAAGGATTTTAAATGAACTTTTTTTTTTTTTTTTTTTTTTTTTTAAAGGAGATTTTCAATTTCCTCAACAAGTCTGTCAGGGTCAAAAAAAATGTTTCTTACAGCAGGCTCTAGTCAGCCAAAGAGAGGTGCCCCCTGCTGAGCCGCTGGCTCCTCAGTTCAGATTTCCTGAATCATTCAGGCTTTCCTGAGAGGTTTCTTTATATTCACAGAAACAGTGAGGTCTCACTCCACAGGAATCTGCTCTAGGCAGTCCCTTGCCAGTTGACAGATAGGACTCCTAATTCATTAGCAGTCTGTACTATCGGGGTGGAGGGTTGAAGTGATGTACAGAAGTCTGAAAGGGGCCTTGTCAAGCACCTATGCTGGGCCAACACACTAATTGGTAGAGAACTGTTCATTACGTCTACATCCAGGTCAAACCTAGAACACTGGTGCCCTCAGTAAGATTTTCAATTATATTTCTGGAATGTGCATTCTGAAGAACAACAGTAGTGTAGTAATAATTAATGTTGATTATGATGACTCCACCGCCTTGTTACATTTACTGAATATGCTAAACTCTTACTTCACTATTACATTTAATCCTCACAACCCTGTATAAGAAGAGGAAGGATGGCTATTCCCAAATGAGACACACAGGGGACTTGACTAGAGGTCACTCCTTCCTGGGAGAGCCAAGCAGAGGTCTCCAATATATACCAAGGAAGGTATGGAAACAGATTCACTGATTCATTGAACTTCTGTCTGCCTCCATGTGAAGTGGAGGACCAACCTCTAGGATTTTCCAGGTAAATATAAAGTGGTCCTTGTCCTAAAGTGGTTGTGAGATGACATGGAAGGAAGAAGGTGGCGTGTAGGCTGGGTCTTGAAAGGTGTAGGCTGTGTACATGGGTAGGTGAAGAAGACCAGAGCATGTACAACATGTTCAGAGGATGAGCCCAAGAAAGGACCTGGGTCAGGTTATTTTTAAAACTACATAAAATAAATCATTTATATCTTCTCTCCTAAGCAATATACATACAGTGGGGTCTTGTTTTTAAAAACACATTTCATTTCTGAGTAGTCTAAAACTTCAAGTGTCCATCCAATTCCAAGATCAAATTCAACAATTATTTATTGCGTTCACAATGTACCTATTAGTATCCATATTGGATACCCAGTTACACAGCCACTGTGCCTTGCACCTACTGCCATCGCAACTGCATGGTTATCTATCTGTGTGATGATTTGTGTCCTGGCTGCCCTGCCCTCCGCCCCGCCGTGGGTTGTAGGCTCCACTGTGGTACAAACTGCATCTGTTCTGCTTACTGCTCTATCTCCTGCACACATGGCATATCCATATCTGGCACATAACGAGCACTCAATACATTCTTTCAGTGAATGAATAAAGGTCTATCAGGCACTGTGTTATAAAAGAATTCCCACTCTACAAAATAGAATGACACCTAAAAACTAATGATAACACTATGTAATGAGTGTTATAAAAGTTACTGTTAAAGAGCTTTGAAAACACAGATAAAGGAACAAATAATCCAGTTCAGCTATCCTCCTACACATAACCCTATACAGACAGTTTCTGCCCCTTAATAATTTGCTTTTATAACAAATACTTGTCCAGCAGAACCTATGTTATTCTGTGAAAGAAATTTAGCAATAAAAGTGACTCAATTTCCAGGTATAGGTTTCACAGAATGCTTTATTCTCTGCCAACCACTGTGATTACCAGTGCCTTTGTGATGATTATCAAAAAGAAATGCTATTATAAGGAAAGACTGGAACAGACTAACCCTAGACCTACTTAGGAAATCCTCTTCATTGAAAATTTTGTGGGTTGGGGGGGGGGGGGGTAGGGGTGAGGCCTAGGGGGAGGGAAGTATAGAATGATTATCCCACAATGAAAAAAAGAGATTTTACATTTTGGTTTGGATATAGAGGCTAAAAGATCTCTTCTAACATCCCATAAATTCCAGTATTAGACCTTCAGCTTTCAAATGTTAAGAAATAGTTTATGTCCCAAAGGCTCAATTAAAACAAAGTTGAAAAAAAATAATTCAATAGAGCAAACTGACAGATTCCATCATCTGATTTCATCACAGAGCAGTAGGAAACATTTAACTGGCCTATGGAGAGACAGAAGAGTGGCTCTCTTGGCTGCAAGACACGCAACCCAACATTCTATTTTTTTGGCAAAAGGACTGGAATGTCCAATCAGCACAGTGAGAAGCAAGTAGTAGAATTTCCAAGTTTTAAATGTCAATTTCATGATTAAAAAGTGATGTTCATTGGTAATGAATACCTCTTCATTTTTGAAACCTGACCAGAAGAATTAAGTCAGAAACATCCAACCTAAGGTATTTCCAAGGGTAATGTACCTTCCTTTCAAAGTTAAAACTCTTAATATTCACTTCACTTGGAACATATTTTTTAGTCATTCCCATTCTTTGAATCTTTGCCTAATAAAAGCTTTCATTTGGATACACCACTCCCATTGATGTTTATAAGAATGTCTTGCTCTTAACCTCTAACCCAATTAGTCACCAAATTGGCAGAATACATTGCTATTTGGAAGCCAAGAGCTTATGAAGGAAGTTAAAAAAAAATTCTGAGCAAAATGAACTATATTATGACAATGTTATTTATAGTTTTTAAAGAAGTATTCCAGGAAATCTACAGTAACAAATTCGGAATAAAAGCAAGTACAGGTCCTTTGTGTGTACTGGAGCAAGCAGTGGGACTATTTTAAATAAAGATAAGTTTAAAAAAATTTAAAGGTACAGCCCACCTTCTACCACATGCAGTCTTTTCCCTTTACTCTCACTACTACCTCTGTTCATCTCAGTAAATGATAATTTCATCCTTCCAACTACTCAGGCCAATAACCTTGAAGTCTTCTCTTTTTATAATACTGTACACTGAAGTCTATCTATACATTCTGTTGGCTCTACTTCAAAATATATACAGAATCTGACCTCCATCTCCACCGTCAACACTAGTCTAAGCCATCATATCTCTTGCTTGATTTACAGCAATACCCTCCTAAGCTGGCCTCCTCGGTGCTACCCTACAGTTAATTCATTCTCAACACAGCAGCCTTGTTAAAACAAGTCAGTCAGATTATCTTCCTCATCTGCTCAAAACCTTGCAAAGGCTTCCCAACTTGCTCCCAAACCAAGCCAGAGGCCTTATGCTGGATCCCAAGGCTTGGCTGGAGCCCTTCCTTCCTGTCTCTACCCTCATCCCTTACTACTGGCCCTTCTCACTTAATCCAGCTACACTGGCCTCCTTCCTATTTCTCAAACATGTCAGAACACACTTTCATTATCATGGTACTTTGGGGTGGCTTTTCCCTCCTTCTAGAATACTCCTTCCCCAAGCATGCATGCTCCTTCACTTCTTTCAGAATCAAATATCATTTTCTCAGGGAGGCCTTTCTAATCAAACTAATTAAAATAGCCATCTTGTCTCCCCAACCCTGTCACTCACTAACCCTTCTTTACTTATCTCCATAGTAATTATCACCAGGTGACATACTATACATTTACTGGTTTATTATCTGTCTCTTCCATTAGAATGTAAATGAATTCCATGAGGGCAGAGGCATGTTTTGTTCCTTACTATATACCCAGTGCCTACAAGAGTGCCTGACATACAGTAAGTGCTCAGGAAATATTGGTTGAATTAATGAATAAGTGAATGAATGAATGTGAGACTTCTCGCACTCCACATTACTTCTAACAATAGGATTGTTTGCCCATAATTCCTCAGTAAAATTGTCTTGAGTTTATTTCTCAAAGATCTGTATTAAATATAACTCTTAAGATCTTGAGCCTGCATGCAGTAAACAGGAACTTAAGAAACCAACTTAGTTACCTTCTAGTTAATATCAGGACTTGAATCTTTCCAATAACCTCTGCCTGCTTCTGAAGGCCTGTGGTTTCTTCTGCCACAAGGTACAATTCAGTGTTTCCCAATTCTGTCATTCCTAGACTACCCTCAGTGATTTTGCTTCATCCACATATCACCTGTGCTACTATCTTCTAACTTTTTAACTTGACTCACTTTTGCTCTTTTAAAAAATGTATATAAAAAGAAACTCATCTTAAGCAATAATATCCATGAAATGACAGGTTTGAAGCAAGCATTCCCCCACCCCACCTCTAATATGTATTAAAAGTAGGACTATAGAAAGGAGGTGTTTGTCCACAGTCCACCACCAGTGGTACAACACCATACTCTAGGATTCACTGACGTAAGCCAAAAAGTTTACCATGGAGCCTGCAATACCTTTAGGAAGTCACACACACAAGCACGTGTGCACACACTCTCCCCTCTTCCTTTGTTTTATACCAAGTAAGAATTCAAGTCGCAACAGAATCAGATCATCTATGAACTCGAAATATATCATGGAGAAATGTCTAAATCCCTAGACAGATTAATTAATTTATTTAAAAAAAATTTTTTTTAACGTTTATTTATTTTTGAGACAGAGAGAGACAGAGCATGAACGGGGGAGGGTCAGAGAGAGGGAGACACAGAATCTGAAACAGGCTCCAGGCTCTGAGCTGTCAGCACAGAGCCCGACGCGGGACTCAAACTCACAGACCGTGAGATCATGACCTGAGCCGAAGTTGGCCACTTAACCAACTGAGCCACCCAGGCGCCCCTAGACAGATTAATTTAGACCATAAAAACTAAGTCCCCAAAGGGAAAATCTGTTCAACTATCTGTTGGGCCCTTCAAGATATTACCTGCTAAAATGCTCTAAAAGACCAAACTCTGATGCTTTTCTAGAAAAGTTCCATCTTTGAGCACCATTCCATCTATCTATATATGTATCTATCTTCTTTCCTTCCTCCCTACTTCCTTTATTTCTCTTTGGAGGATCAAAAGGGCCTTTTTTTGGTTTAGGGTGGAGGTAAAGTTGCCTGGAAGATGGTTCCTAAATTTGATAGGTTTCTTCATAATAGCAATTTTGTAGTTCATTTCTAGTGCGTTATCAAATTTGACTTAAGAATCTCTGATTTGCAGGGCGCCTGGATGGCTCAGTCGGTTGGGCGTCCGACTTTGGCTCAGGTCATGATCTCGCGGTTTGTGGGTTCGAGCCCCACATCAGGCTCTGTGCTGACAGCTCGGAGCCTGGAGCCTGGAGCCTGCTTTGGATTCTGTGTCTCCTTCTCTCTCTGCCCCTCCCCTACTTGTGCTCTGTCTCTATCAAAAATAAATAAACGTAAAAAAAAAAAAAATTAAAAGCTCTCCCCGTGGTATATAATATAATGGGTGAGACACTTAAAAAAAAAAAATCTCTGATTTGAGAACAAAGATCTTTTACAAACTAAAGTGGCATCCTTATACTCAGGTTTGTTTTTTTTAATTGAGCACTATTCTAGATTTGCTTCAGACAGCCCATACAATCACAAAAGTTATTTTAAGAAAAAGCCTCAGATGGACATGTCTATGGAAGCTAACACTAATGTGCTGTTCTTCCAACGAAAAGGTTACTGACCTATCAGTAGGAGTTGTCTTTTCTGGCAGAGATGATAGATTTGCCTTGTCTTATCTACACCCCCTGCTCTGTCCCCATAATGAGCCATGGCATACATGTGCAAGACAGCTGGCAAGGGGGAGTCAGGGTCTGTGGCCATGGGCCAGAGCAAAGCTTACCAACCCACTCAGAGCCTGGACCTATGACCCATGTCTCATTAGCACCTTGCTCCAAGCAACTGAGCTGCCACAAAAATCAACAGTGGCTTAAGCCATTTCGTCTACAAGTGAAACAAATCAGGTTAGTCTGACAACCAATAGTTCAAACAGCCATTAGAGAATTGCCAAAAGTACTGAAGAACCAATGGTGAGGAAGAATTATAAGGGTCTTGCAGTCCTGGTTTTGGGATCTCCCCGCTGCCCACCAAAGCAAGGATAAATTTGGAAGGGGATCAAGAATATAATAGGCAAGTTCAATTTTAATATACCAAGTATTCGGTGCATGTTAATGTAAGATAATAAGAGAAGCACATCTACAGCTTCTTACTCTATGGTTAGAACATACTTGGGTAGACACACAAAAAAGAAGAAACTCTGTACTGAGTAAAACTTTAAAAATACTTAGATTATAATAATCCATTTACATTAGGAAACCATTTAAGGCGAAATGGAAGAAACAAAAAAAAATCAACAGCAAATCAAGCTCAAAAGAAATCATTATATAAATTTTTCATTACCAAAATCTTAGATTCCCAAACATCTAAATAATCTTTCCTTTTAGAACACACACAAATTAATATTCAGAAAAGCTCCCTGTGTACCACACCACTTTATGTAAGGCTTTTAGTGGTTAGTTTAATTTGGGTTTTCTCACCCTGGGGTGAAACAGTTAAAGGAAAGGAAAAAAATGGACATGCTATTTTTAAGTTATAACAAATCTCTTTTTGAGGGACAAAAGCAGCTTTAAGAACAAAGAGGGGAAAACACCAGAGGTTGGAAAACTGCTGCTTTAATCTAATCAATCAACCAAGAGATAGTTATAAAAAACCAATTTCCAGTTACCATTATAATAAATGCTATGTGATACAGATAAGAAATATAAAACAAAGCCCTCACCCACAAAGCTTATGATCTGGTTGAAAAGCTAAGATTAACAAATGTTAAAAAAAAAATCCAACTAAAACATTGATAGAGTTTAGGCAGTAAATGCTGGAGACATTGTTCTGCTGATGGCAGAATAGGCAATTCACACCAATCCTCCTGCTAAAAAGACATGTAAAAAGCTGAAGAAAAGAAATATAACTTCACATAAGCACCAAAAGAGCTGAGATAGGGTTAAATTATCTGTCCAAGATTGGTGAGGAAAGGAAGCTGGGGCAATAATCCCAACCCTCGGAGACACTTTGGTCCTGAGGTTATCTACCAATCTAGAAGAGAACCTGAGATGAAATTGTGGTGGCCTTTATGGCTAAAATGTTGGGGGTCTCCAGCAGGCTAACCCCTAATGTGAGCTGAGCCACACATAAGATGGGGGGGGGGGGGGGGGGGGAGCAGGGGCATGAACTATACATAATGAGCCTACACATGGATTTGCAGCCTAAATCACAATACCTGAATTGTGAACCTGTACTGAGGCCTTGAATTGCTCAACACAGGCATAAGGCAGAAGCACATGGAAATTCTAGACCTCAAATTATAAGTATTTTTTCCAAAAAAAAAAAAAAAAAAATCCAACATATAATCAAGTACATGAAAAGTAAAGATGCCATGAGTCAGAACTAGCAGAAACAATAAACAACAGCATCAGACCCACAGAAATATCAGATATTGAAAATACAAGCAAAGATTAAAATACAATCACCCTTACTATATTCAAAGAGATAAAAACCAAGCTCAAAAATTCGGCAACTGTCAACTATAAAATGTGACAAGTTTGAAAAATAACTGGGGTGCCCAGGTGGCTCAGTTGGTTAAGCATCTGTCTTTGGCTCAGGTCATGATTTCATGGTTCATGGGTTTGAGCCCCACATGGGGCTCTCTGCTGTCAGCGCAGAGCCTGCTTAGGATCCTGTCCCCTTCTCTCCCTGCCCCTCCCCAGCTTGTCCTCTGTCTCTCTCAAAAAATAAATAAACATTTAAAAAAAATTTTTTAAAGAAAAATAACTAAATAAAAATCATATAGGGGCTCCTGGGTGGCTCAGTCAGTTAAACATCCAACTTTGGCTCAGGTCACAGCTTATGATCTCACAGCTTATGAGTTCAAGCCCTGCATCTGGCTCTGTGCTGACAGCTCAGGGCCTGGAGCCTGCATCAGATTCTGTCTCTCTCTCTCTCTCTCTGCCCCTCCCCTGCTCACACACTCTCTCTCTCCTTCAAAAATAAATAAACATTTTTAAAAAATTAAAAATCATGTTACTAAAATATACAAATATGTAATAATTGAAGTTAGGAAATCAATGAATGAGTTTAATGGCAGATTAGACTGTAGGGAGGATTAGTAAATTGCAATTGAGAAGAAATTATTCTGACTATAGCTCAGAGAGATAAAAAATGAAAAATACAGAAGAGGGGGTAAAAGGCACAAGGCATATAGTGAGAAATTATAACATGTTTAATTGAAAACCCAGAAAGAGAAGAAAGAGGATGAAGCAGAAACAATATGTAAATAAATAATGGCTGAGTATTTTCCTGAACTAATGAAAGATACCAATCCTCAGAGCCACAGCAAAGTGAAATTTATCTGTATCTAGGCATATCATAGCTAAACTTTAAAGATAAAAACCAAAGAAAATAGCTTAAAAAACAGAAAAGGCACCTGCCTTAGACTGACAAACAAAGTCATAAGACAATGGAACATCTTCAATATGTCCAAAGAAATTGACCACCCAGAATCTATATCTGGCAAAAATAATCCAAGAATGTGAAATAAAGGTAAAATTATATTACAACCAGAACCACTGGAATGTGCAGGAATTTTTCAGTTTTCTTTGCTGCTATGTCCCTCACCTAAGACAGTGCCTATCACATAATAGCTGCTCAATAGATATTATACAATGAATTCATATTATCATTATTATGAGAACTTTTAAAATATTAGGTGCTACTGAAAGACTTACAAATAATTATTTGTTTTCTGTTTCTCCAAAAAGACAATAAAATCTTAATGTGCCTTCTAGAATTAGAAACACGAATCACAAATTAAAAGTTCAAGTATGGCTAACTTGAAATTAAAAAAAAAAAAAAAGAAAAGAAAAAGAAAAAGAAAAAAAGCCAAAGGGCACCCGAGTAGCTCAACTGATTGAGTGATTGGGCATCAGGTCATCGCTGAGACTTCGGCTAATGTCATCGTCTCCTCACATGGGAGAGATCCCCAGTCTTCCTCTCTGCCCTACCCCACCCTTTCTCCTTCTCTCTTAAAAAAAGAAAAAAAAAAAAAAGAAAAAGAAAAAGAAAAAGAAAAAGAAAAAGAAAAAGAAAAAGAAAAAAAAAGCCAAAACTTGACTCAGAAGTATGAGAATAAATATATTTATCTATCATTTAAAAACAATGAAATGTGTGGTTCCTAACTATATTTCTAGTTTCATCTCTCACTATGCTTGCCATATATCCTATGCTCCATTCCTTTTCAGTATTTGCCAGTTTGCAAAGTCACCACAGTCATTCATGCACCCATGCCAAATATTGTTGCCTGCTCACAATGTCTTCCTCTTTCATGCCAGTTCTCCAAAAACAAAAGTTCTCTCATTCTGTAAGACCTCTACCAGATGTCATTTCTTCTGGAAAACCTACCTCTATAACTCTCTTCTCTCTATTCATATGGTACAAATGCCTTCTATAGAAGGTACTAAGGTATTGTGTTGCCATTGTATATATGCTGTCTATGTCATTGGAGCAAGAAGGTGAGGGTCATGTCTTTCCCATTCTTTTATCTCCCTGCTTCCAAGACCAATCTTAGTGATGAGGCCATAGTAAGCATTCCACACTATTGGCTAAGGGGATGAAAGAAAATGAAAAGAACAAGGAAGCGTGGCAGGCTGGAAGAGATAAAGAAGAAACAACAACTAAAGGCAATGTGGGATCCTGAACTGGATCCTGGGACAGAAAAAATAGAGTGGGTGAAAAACTGGTGAAATTCAACTAAGGACTGTAGTTTACTTAATAGCATTATACCAATAATGAACCTGCTTGGGATTCTCTCTCTCCCTCTCTCTGCCCCTCCCTCATTCACATCATGTGCTCATATGTGCTCTCTCTCAAAATAAATAAATAAACTTTAAAAAATAGTTGTAATAGCATTATACGGGTGAATTTCTGGTTAATAACAGTATTATGGTTATGTAAGTAGTTAACTTTGGAGGAAGCTGGGTAAGGGGTATATACCAATCTACTATTTTTGTAACTTTTCTGTATTATTTTCAAAATAATTTTTTAAAAATGCTTGAAGAATTGGATTATTTCATCAAAATTATAGAAATGTCACAAGGAAATGTTCAGTTTCATACAAAGTACTCAGATGCACAATGTAAATAAATAATGGGTCAGGTCAAAGAAACCACTGCCATATGTATACAGTCTGAATTTTCACCAAGAATAAATTCATGAACACATGCATTAAGTATAATTAAAAAACAAGGCCATGTAAGAAGTACATGTAAGAAGTACATGTAAGAAGTACAAAGCGAATTTAATACAGCTGCAAATATGCCTACCGCCAATATAGTCAATAAAGATACATGGCTCTGAGCCATCACCATAAGCACTCTGTAGATAATATGAAATTCGGTGATACACAGAAGAATATGTAGATCATAATACATGAAATGCAGCACTACTGGGTAGGTATTTCATTCTGACACATCACTTGACATAAAACTAAGATCTATAGAAAAAGCACTGCACCATGCTACAAAATAGAATAGAAAATTATGTCACTGGTAAAATTGTTTAGATTGTAAAAATATAAATGTGAGGTCAGTTTAACTTATGGAAAAATATCAATTATCAAGGAAAGCACCAATTCAATAAAACATTTAGAACTATAGATGGAAGTGAACATGCAAAAGTGATCTACAATACCATTAAGGCATTATGATGTCTCACAGAGTCACGACAATGGCAACATAGGTATAAAAAAAATTATAAGTGCTCCAATCACAAGGAATATAACTGAATTTTAAATCATCTTTGGAACACCGGTAACAGTGGCAATGGGCAATGTTGGAGTGGTGGATTTGAACTGATCCACCAGCACATGTAATCTTTTGAAACCGTTTCGATTTCAGACAAAGGTAACTAGATAATTCTTTGTCTGAAAGACCTAGGATGAAGAAAGGAAACACTCTTTCATTCTACAGATATTCCCTGAAATTTATTATGCGTCAGGCATTGTGGTAGAGTGGAGGATACAGAAAGATAAAGCCCTGGCTTTACTGGGGTTTACAATGAGACAATACTAATAAATGTGATTGTGTCATGTCAGTGAAAAACAGGAGGCAATGGAAGTTCAGGATCTAGGCAGGGAAGGCCTCCCAGAATTCAGGCATATTTACACCGGGGATCTAACGGGTGAGCACAAGTTAGCTAGACAAAGGGAGTAGAGGTGTGAGGTAGGGTTCTTGGCAGATGAGGCACCTTATATGAAGAGAAGTGGAAGTACATGGAGCATAGTCTATTCCAGGAAGCAAGGAAAAATCAGAATGCTTACAATGGAATGTATGGATGAGGTATGTATTTATCAGCCTATAGCATGACTCTCAAAAACACATACAGACTTGCGCTGATGCTTTAAACAGCTGGATCTCTTAAGCTACACACAGCAATAATTTATCATTATGTTTACCACTACTTTTGCCAAAGTGAGAATGTTTTAATGAAAAGCTGTATTTTCAAAGATGTTTTCTTTGCTTTTAAAGAAACTGTATAAAATTGGGCTTTGAATACAAAGTAGAATGTGTCAACAGAAAAACAAATCAATTTGTAATGAGTGCACATTGGAATCATAACATAGCTATGAAGGACTTTTAAATTGCTGAATTCTAAAAAAGATGGCTTATAATTAAAGAAATTCCTAATTTCTTGAGCCAGCTGCTTGAAAAAGTTACCAATTTTGGCTGAAGTCCCTTACTCATAAGATCCTAAAATTTTCCAGAAGAAATAAATTGCTTTAATCTTTGCAGTAAATAAGAATTAAACATGATAAATACTGAATTAACTAAATCCAAATTAGTTTTAAGCATCTAATATCAGGAAAATTATGCTGAAGGCTACCCACATAACAATTCAATTTAAAAAGAATTCATTTAAATAATAAATTTGATTGAATTTTATTTCTCATTTTTTTGTATGTGTGTGTGAGAACAGCATCTGTTTTCTGTCCTAGGATTTTTAATTTCTGGATTAACTAATTATACTTTGAGAAAGCACAGTGATACACTGTCAGAAGAAAATGCTACCAGTCTTGCTAAATAAATAACAGAGCTCATGCTAGGCTAGAGGCTGGGTCTGCTGTACAGGCCTGCGAGAGCTGGAGAAGCAGGAGGCACAGGTGCTAGGCACAGCTGTCTGCTAGGGAAGCCCTAGGTGATGCCCACAGGTCAGGTTTTTCATGTCTCCAGAAGCAGATCTATTAGCAGGCCTTGGGCATACAAGTTTTCTTTCACCATTGTGCACTCTCTCAAAAGGGCAAATTACTAAAATACAAGTTTTTGCTCTACCAATGTCAGGGAATGCACTTCTTTACAACGACCCAAGTCTAATTCAATCTTTGTGAATTCTAGAAGCAATTAACATTATGACAGTATTTACAAATCTATTTGAAAGTTTTACCAGGCGGGTGCTTAACTACAGATTTCCCTAATAAAAGATATCTGCAGACTTTCCCAACATACAAAATAACTACACTGAACAGCTTGTTACACCAACCCTCTAACTACTCTACCTACTCTTTTTCCTCTCTTTATATCCCAAATTCAAGTAATACTTCACATGACACTTATTTATCTTCAGGATCACCATATAACTACCATTTATGGTTAGATCCTTTTTTGTACTTGACTGAACAACCCAATCAATAGCAACAAGGACACTCTACTGTCAGGGGCAGACAGCTGCTCCAGGTGCAGACTCCCCTGGGGTCGATGTTGGGGAGCCATGTTAAAGAGCCCCTGCCAAGCAGGCACACTGCGACACGATCACTCTGCTTGCTCCATCACAGAGACGTGGACATCAGGGAGAGCACTAAATTACATGAGTCAATAATGAACTTGGCCATAACTAGGCAATACCACGTAGCAAGAAATGAGGGAAAGTGCCCCAATATGTGTAAAAATACAGGACAGGGACACCTGAGTGGCTTGATTGATTGAGTGTCCAACTCCTGATTTCAGCTCAGATCATGATCCCAGGGTCACAGTATCGAGCCACGTGTCAAGCTCCCTGCTAAGTGTGGGGCCTGCTTAAGATTCTTTCTCTCTCTCTACCTCTCTCCCCCCGCTAGTACACTCTCTCTCTCAAAATAATTTTTAAAAAATACAGGATAGTACATCATAGCTTCCTTTGCACTTGCAATTTTGAAAGCCTAAAAATTGAATATGGCTGCCCATATTGCAAACTGCATTCACAAGTGTTATAATTGATGTTAAAAAGGGAGAAATGGAGAAAAAGGGGAAAGCAAAGTGCCCACAGAATAAATAACCTTTCTACAATACATACAGAGAGCTAAATCCAAGACACATGGCTGAACTTCTGCATAAACAGATTCACAATATAGGAAGTTATATAGCTGAGAAAATCTATTACAAGTTGGGATTCTTCTTCCAACCCTCTCCCCTTCAACCTTTATCACACATATATATACAAGACATTCGAGGAACATGCCCAGGCAGCCTAGAAATTAGGATTATTTGTACGCTGAACTCAATAGTTACTAAAGATATGCTTAGAAGGAAACCAGTCTAGAAATCCTTTGTAATATAAAAGGAAATATAATTCTGGAAAACAATTTGCTTTTTAAAAAGTAATCCCAGTGGCACCTGGCTGGCTCAGTCGGTGAAACATGCAACTCTTGATCTCAAGGCTGAGTTTGAGCCCCACGTTGGGTGCAGAGATTACTTAAAAATAAAAATATATATATAATCACAAACACTATGTTCTTCCTCCAGATTATGGACATAACACAGTCATTCTAGAAAATGTATCAAAAAATTTTAAAAGAAAGATAATTTGCAATGGATGCAAGAATCTCAAATATTACAAAAGAATAATAATAAATCATAATGAGAAGAAAAGGCATCAAGAGAAACCAATGACATTGTTCTATAAGCATGGCATGAATAGCAGGTAGACCAAGACCTAAAGCGAGTGAAGACAGTTAAAAATTATGTTCAACTGATTAAAAAAAAAATGTTCCCACATAGAGCCACGTATACATAAGAGCATGAATCTCAGAGGAATCCAAATAGTATTTACCAAATATTCTCACACATACCACATTTTGCTAGGCTACTCACAGAAATCAAAGAAAAATATTACTGTGAAGATTTCAGAAGGAAGATCTTTTACAAAATAAAGTACCCAATCTCAAAATATATTAAAAATATGTTCTTCCAAGAATGAAGAAAAACACACAAAATCCTCTCTCAAGAGTCAAAGGAAAGGATCTTGAAAATGGCAAGGAGTAGGCTAGACAAGATAAACAACTCAAGCCCAAGATGGGAGAAGAAATGGTAAGAGAGGACATGGCTTCTGTGCATGTATGTGTATGTATGTATGTATATATAAACATATATATATGTATATATATACATTTATACTCCTTGCTTTCGTCCATAAAAGATGAGTGATGCTATCTGCTCTATAGAAGTTCAAGTTTCCAGGCCTAGACAAACTTCCTCTTATATACAAGGAGGTTGCAGACTTGTAGTCCAGTAAGTCTGAAAAGTCGAGGGGAGTGGCTGAGATGCCAGAAATCTGAACGTGAGCAAATGGCACATGTATGCCTACACGCACACGCACACACATAGGACAAAAATTCAGAAAATGACAGGAAAACACTGCACTTACTCTCTGCAAAAACTTTAAATGAATGAATGAAGCCAACATGAGAGTCACTAAGCACTAAACTGCAACTTTGATTAAGGTTGTTGGAACTTAGTGACAGAAAATGCTACCCACAAAACCAAGTAATACATTCTTTTCATGCTATAATTATGGAGAAATGAGAAAAATGGTTTAAAGACAAAAATGAGCTTAAAGACAGGCGAATTCACAAATTTATTGGAAAACCGAAGACTGATTAATAGAGCAAGGGCAATGGAAGGTCTTTCCTATGTCCCATCCTACTCAGTAGGTCCACGACTTCAATAAAGCAGGAGAGTAAACCAGTGAGAACATTAGGGGAAAGAGACAGCTGAATACAAAAGTATATTAACTTCCTCCCTGAAAATGGTTTGGGATCTAAGTTGTTAGGGGTGGGGCTTGGAAGCTAGGCACTCTGCTTATCACATAAATACTACAACTGCTCCACAAAAGTTCATCTGAAAAAGAAAAGGTAAAGAACTAATATCTAGCCAATAAAGAACTGGACAAGAAACCATCCTTCTACACAATCAAGAGGATAAATTTTGCAATTGATTTTAGGGAACAGGCCCGGCCCCATTTACACTTCAGTAAGGCTGAGATAACCATGTTTTACCATTACTTTTCGGGTTTTTCATGTCCTCATTATTTACTTCCCACCACCCTTAACCTCATCATATTTTTTATATTTGTGGATATTATGATTAAGAAACCTGGGTTCAGGGACACCTGGGTGGCTCAGTCAGTTAATTGTCCAACTCTTTTTTTTTTTTTTTAAGTTTATTTATTTATTTAGAGAGAGAAAGCGAGAGACAGTGAGCAGGGAAGAGACAGAAAGAGAGGGAGCACCAGTGGGGGAGGGGCAAAAGGGAGAGACAGAATCCCAAGCAGGCACCAAGCTGCCAGCGAAGAGCCTAATGTGGGGCTTGAACTCACGACCCTGAGATCATGACCTGAGCCGAGATCAAGAGTCAGACACTTAACTGACTGAGCCACCCAGGCGCCCCAAGTGTCTGACTCTTGATCTCAGCTCAGGTCTTGATCTCAGGGTGGTGAGTTCAAGCTCTGTGTTGGGCTCCATGCTGAGTGTGGAGCCTAATTAAAAAAAAAAGAAAGAAAGAAAGAAAGAAAGAAAGAAAGAAAGAAAGAAAGAAAGAAAGAAA